>NC_083767.1:2588183-2594334 GCF_963514075.1 Conger conger
TTTGCGTATGTAGTGCCTTTCAGACTGTAGTCCCAGGGTTCTGAAATGCCCAGACGTAAGGGTGTGGTGCAGGTATTTGCTTTAGCCCAGTGCTATGACTCAGAACAGACCGTGGTGTTCAGCCCAGTGCTATGACTCAGAACAGACCGTGGTGTTCAGTACAGTGCTATGACTCAGAACAGACCGTGGTGTTCAGCCCAGTGCTATGACTCAGAACAGACCGTGGTGTTCAGCACAGTGCTATGACTCAGAACAGACCGTGGTGTTCAGCCCAGTGCTATGACTCAGAACAGACCGTGGTGTTCAGCCCAGTGCTATGACTCAGAACAGACCGTGGTGTTCAGCCCAGTGCTATGACTCAGAACAGACCGTGGTGTTCAGTACAGGCGTAAAGGGTTGTCAGTTCTGGGCTGAAGCCTGGAGTCGTGTCCCTGGGCTGCCCCACGCCAGCGTCACGCAGAGTCACAGGCCCGCTCCGGGGGGGCCTATGGGGGGGGGGTCCTCGGGGGGGCCTGTGGGGGTCCTGGGGGGGGGGGGGGGGCCTGTGGGGGTCCTGGGGGGGGTGAGGGCGTTTAGTTAGGGTTAGCTGGTGTCTGTTCTGAACCCAGCTGCTGTGCTTTAATGAGTTCTGCAGGCCGTGGGGATGGCACTGCAATCTAAAGCCTGTTAATGCCCCCCCAGGCCTGAGAGTCCAGGGCAGGTTTATTCATCTCTGCCCAGCACACACACTCACCCCCCCAGGCCTGAGAGTCAAGGGCAGGTTTATTCATCTCTGCCCAGCACACACACTCACCCCCCCAGACCCCCGACCCCCGACCCCCTACCTCTGAAATTATTCAACTGCTTCCCTCAAATTAGCTGAAATATGACTTTTTAAAGCTGAGATCACTTTTTTGTATATTATATCACAGCGGTGCTGTTTAATCTCCTATAAAATACAACAGATATGCAATATGCCAAATGTGTTTCATCTCATTTTTATTGTTATGAATAGACAATGGAAGTGGCCCATGAGCACAGGCAGTGGGGGCTGCTCCCTGCTGCTCTCTGTGTGCTGCTCCCTGTGTGCTGCTCCCTGTGTGCTGCTCTCTGTGTGCTGCTCTCCCTGTGTGCTGCTCCCTGTGTGCTGCTCTCCCTGTGTGCTGCTCTCTCTGTGTGCTGCTCTCTCTGTGTGCTGCTCTCTCTGTGTGCTGCTCTCTGTGTGCTGCTCTCTCTGTGTGCTGCTCTCTGTGTGCTGCTCTCTCTGTGTTGCTCTCTCTGTGTGCTGCTCTCTCTGTGTGCTGCTCTCTCTGTGTGCTGCTCTCTCTGTGTGCTGCTCTCCCTGTGTGCTGCTCTCCCTGTGTGCTGCTCTCCCTGTGTGCTGCTCTCCCTGTGTGCTGCTCTCTCTGTGTGCTGCTCTCCCTGTGTGCTGCTCTCTCTGTGTGCTGCTCTCTCTGTGTGCTGCTCTCCCTGTGTGCTGCTCTCCCTGTGCTGCTCCCTGTGCTGCTCCCCCTGTGTGCTGCTCTCTGTGCTGCTCTCTGTGTGTGCTGCTCTCTGTGTGTGCTGCTCTCCCTGTGTGCTGCTCCCTGTGCTGCTCTCCCTGTGTGCTGCTCTCTCTGTGTGCTGCTCTCTGTGTGCTGCTCTCCCTGTGTGCTGCTCTCTGTGCTGCTCTCTGTGCTGCTCGATGTAGAAATGTCACGTCTGTCCTTTCAGCTGGGGGGGGGGTTCACCCGGGCTGTTCCCCGCTGCTCTGTGCTTCTACAGGTACCACCCCCCCCCCCCCCCCCAGCCCCAAACCATGCATGTCTCGCCACAGCCCAAAGCCCGGCTAATTCAGCTTGGGCCGACTCAGAGCAGATGGCTGAAGTGTGTGTGTGGTGTGTGTGTGTGTGTGAGTGTGTGTCGCTGCTGAGGGTGGGCAGGGATGCCACCTGTCGCCAGGGAAACCAGGTGGGGCGTTGTGTGCTAATAAGGCTGGGCTCAGTACCTGTGTGTCAGACAGGACAGAGGGACCATTCAGTCATGCATTCATTAGGGCTGTGAGTGTGAGTGTGAGTGTGAGTGTGAGTGTGAGTGTGAGTGTGAGTGTGAGTGTGAGTGTGAGTGTGAGTGTGAGTGTGAGGGTGAGTGTGAGGGTTTGGAGCTTTCTGAGGCTCCAGAACATCAAAGAGGAAAGAGCCCCAGATGAAAGGGGGAGAGATCTGCCATCTTGTCACTGGTGCCCGGAATCCGCGGCCTGCTGTGGTGTGTGTTTGTGTGTGTGTGCGTGTGTGTGTGCGTCGGTGTGTGTGTGCGTGTGTGTGTGTGTGCGTGTGTGAGTGTGAGAGAGTGTGAGAGAGTGTGAGAGAGTGTGAGAGAGTGTGAGAGAGTGTGAGAGAGTGTGAGAGAGTGTGAGAGAGTGTGAGAGAGTGTGAGTGAGTGTGAGTGAGTGTGAGTGAGTGTGAGTGAGTGTGAGTGAGTGTGAGAGAGTGTGAGAGAGTGTGAGAGAGTGTGAGAGAGTGTGAGAGAGTGTGAGAGAGTGTGAGAGAGTGTGAGAGAGGTGTGAGAGAGTGTGAGAGAGTGTGAGAGAGTGCCCCATCTGCCACCTCTTTTCCAGAAGGTTCTCTGCTAAAAAGGGGACCTTTTCCTGAAACGCTGCTTCTCCGTCCTGTGCGTTCTCCGTCTCTCCCTCGCTCTCCCTCTCTCCCCGCTCTCTCCCCGCTCTCTCTCTCTCTCTCTCCCTCTCTCCCCGCTCTCTCCCCGCTCTCTCTCTCTCTCTCTCTCTCTCTCTCCCCGCTCTCTCTCTCTCTCTCTCTCTCACCGCTCTCTCTCTCTCTCTCTCCCTCCCTCTCTCTCCCCCCAGTGCTCCCGTACGCGTGTGTGATGGGGGTAGCGGTTGCAGGGCGGGCTGACCTGATCTCTTCAAGGTCGGTGGATCAGAATGTCCAGCCTTGTGTTATGATCGATCGGAGCGCTCTTTCTGTCCGTTGACAGGCAGTCGATGGCTGTAATAATCAGAACACCCAGCGTGGCTGAAACACATCTCTTCTCTGAGCCCAACACAAACAGGTTCTCTGAGCCCAACACAAACAGGTTTCTCTGAGCCCAACACAGACAGGTTTCTCTGAGCCCAACACAAACCAGTTTCTCTGGGCCCAACACAGGTTTACAGTGGCTGAGAAAAGTGAAGTCTTACAAGTGGCTGTGTTCTGCCTGCTGTTGGTTGGTTGCTGCTGGCAGGGTTGGTTGCAATCTCTAATCTCTGTCACATCTCTCTATCACACTCTCCCTCATCTCACTCCCTCTCTCCCTCCGTCTATCACTCCCCTACTCTATTCTCTATCACTCACATCTCTCTATCTCTCTATCGCTCTATCCTCCTTTCACTCGCTCTTTCTCTACTCGTTTCTGTCATTTTCATCTCTCTATTGCCCTCTCCCCCTCATCTGTCATCTCTCTCTCTCTCATCTCTCCCTCCCTCCCTCTCCCCTCATCTCTCTCGCCGTCTCTCATTTCTTTGCCGTCTCATCTCTCTGCTCCCACATCTTTCTCTCGTTCAGGTGCGGCTTTATTAGTGAGACAAATACAGTGTTGTTGCTAAAGCATAGTAAGCGAGTTCATGAACATTCTATCTCACCCCCTCTTTTATGAAACACAAACAGGGTGCACTGTTGTTCTCGCACACACAGACACACACCACATGCACAGACATTCACATACATACACACACACACAGACGCACAGACACACACACAACACACACACACATGCACAGACATTCACATACATACACACACACACAGACGCACATACACACACACAGACACACACACATGCACAGACATTCACATACACACACAGACACACACACATGCACAGACATTCACACACACACACACAGACACACACACATGCACAGACATTCACATACACACACAAACACACAGACGCACAGACACACACACACACACTCATGCACGCAGACGTTCTCACACGCACACAAGCACACAGACACACGCAGACGTTGTCACACATACACACACACAGACACACACAAACACACACAGACACACACAGACACACACAGACACACACACGCACAGACATTCACATACATACACACACAGACGCACAGACACACACACACACACACACACACATGCACAGACATTCACATACATACACACACACACAGACGCACATACACACACAGACACACACACATGCACAGACATTCACACACACACACAGACACACACACATGCACAGACATTCACATACATACACACACACACAGACGCACAGACACACACACACACACACACACATGCACAGACATTCACATACATACACACACAGACGCACATACACACACAGACACACACACATGCACAGACATTCACACTACACACACACAGACACACACACATGCACAGACATTCACATACACACACAGACACAGCACACATGCACAGACATTCACACACACACACACACACAGACACACACACACATGCACAGACATTCACATACACACACAAACACACAGACGCACAGACACACACACACACACACACTCACGCACGCAGACGTTCTCACACGCACACAAGCACACAGACACACGCAGACGTTGTCACACATACACACACACAGACACACACACACACACACACGCAGACATTCACATGCGCACAACACACACAAAAACAGACGTTCTGACATACGCACACACACAAACACACACACACACACACACACACAGACGTTGTCACATGCACACACACTCCGTTGGGAGGGTATTGGAGTCAGTGGAGAGATCTGTGTGAGCCAAGACCCTCATTAGCCCCTGGAAAGAAGTCAGGAATTCTGGGACACTCTGGTTAACTTTTACATAAAAAAAAGTTCTGTCAATGTAAACCAGACATATTTTAATGATCTGATGCTTGTGCTGTATAAGCTGCCCTGATGATTGTGATGGGGGGAGTGAGAGAGAGAGAGAGAGAGAGAGGGAGAGGAGAGGGAGAAAGAGGGACTGTATTTGAGGCCCTTTAAGAGGGAACGGTTCCATTTTAAGATGTTTTTATCAAAACCTCACATGAGCTGCTAGACCTATTAATAGAGTGGAGCTGGAAATATGAAGCTGTCCGTCTGTCCGTCTGTCGGATGTCTTGGGGGTTCAGTCTGTTCCTGTCCGCAGACAGCCCCTAATCACAGGGTCTGACTGCACCCCCCCCCTCACACACACACACACACACACACTCACACACACACACACACACACACACATATACACACACACAAACACACACATATACACACACACACTGTAACACACACACACAGTAACACACACACACAAACATACACATACACACACACTGTAACACACACACACATACACACACACATATACACACACACATATATACACACATATACACACACACAAACATACACATACACACACACACACATATACACACACACACACACACACACACACACACACACACACACTCACACAGCCGCAGCCGAGACCCGCAGGAAAACACTTCTGTTTTTCTCTCAGTGTTTTGTCAAATGATTCCCCATTTAAGCTCATTAAATGTTTCCAGCAGAATTGGAAATCAATGAGGCATAAGCGCGAGAAATAACTGTTTTTTTTTCCTTCCTTCTTCATTCTAATTTTCCTGTATCTGTTATTGCATCTCTCTCTCCACTGGCGAATGGAGAGCTCTGCTCTCTGTCACAGGATGGAATACAGGCCTGTCTGGGCCAGTTGTTTTATTTTCTGTTTGAATATTCCACATCTGGATCACTCGGGCCTTTGGCACGCTGCTCATTCTTTATCGACCTTCACAGGCGTTTTTAAACATACCAGGGAGAGAGAGAACGGCGTAATGAGAGGAAGACTTTAAGAGCTGGCCTTAGAAGTGTTTCTCAGAAGGAGCAGGAGAGAGAGAAAGAGAGAACGTTAACAGAGGGAGAGAGAAACTGAAAGAGACTGCAGCAGAACTGTGGAGGTGTTTGGGTCTGTTGTTGTGGTCCCAGTTTGATGAGGTCAGCAGAACGGTGATCAGCCTGACCAAGTGGCCCTTTTCAGCTCCATTAGCTCCTCCTGACTACAGATAACTGCTCTGTCAGAGTACTCACTCTCCCCCTCTCTCTCCCTCTATGACCCCTCAATCTCTTT
>NC_083767.1:2597034-2637034 GCF_963514075.1 Conger conger
TTCTCTCAGCCCCTGCTGATGAGATCCATAAGCAGTCCTTAATCCTCTGTCATCTCCGCCAAAATCACATCTTATTCTATTTATTTATTTATTTATCCCCTTGTACTACAGCTCAGAATAATGTACTACAAGAAATAGCAGTTCATGCCAGGCGGTTTATTACCAACGCTGGCAGTGTGTTGTGTGTGTGTGTGTGTGTGTGTGAGAGAGAGAGAGAGAGAGAGAGAGAGAGAGAGAGAGAGAGAGAGAGAGAGAGAGGAGAGAGAGAGAGAGAGAGAGAGAGAGAGAGAGAGAGAGAGAGAGAGAGAGAGAGAGAGAGAAGAGAGAGAGAGAGAGAGAGAGAGAGAGAGAGAGAGAGAGAGAGAGAGAGAGAGAGAGAGAGAGTCTGTGTGTGAGAGTATATATGTGTCTGTGTGTATGTATGTGTATGTGTGAGTGTGCGTGTGAGAGTGCGTGTGAGAGTGTGTGTGAGAGTGTGTGTGTGAGTGTGTGAGAGAGTGTGTGTGAGTGTGTGAGAGAGAGAGTGTGTCTGTGTCTGAGTGTGAGTGTGTGAGTATATATGTGTGTCTGTGTGTATGTATGTGTGCATGTGAGTGAGTGTGCATGCGAGTGTGTGTTTGTGCACGAGTGTGTGAGAGTGTGTGATTTGGTTAGCGCATTGAGTCTCTCTGTAAGACTTGGGGAAAGATGGAACAGGCACTCATCTCCAGCGCTGTGGAAGGTTGGGGAAACTCTCGCTCCTGCGTTCTCCTGCTGCATTAAATATGAAATGTTTTGTGTAATTGCATTCCAATTGATGAAGTCATGTTCTGTGAAATTTACTGAGACGTTTAACTTGATTGCAGACTAACTGACTCCCTCACTCAGATTCACTTAGAGGACAGACATACTTACAGAGAGTAAGTAATCTCTGTTTCTCCCCCTCTCTCTCTCTCCATCTCTCCCCCCTTCTCTCTCTCCCTCCCTCTCTATCTCTCTCAAATTCAAATTCAAAATGCTTTATTGGCATGAAATACATTGTTATTTGTTGCCAAAGTTTACACATAGACAGGAATAGGAATATGAATACAAAGAACGTGAAATCTCTCCCTGTATGGCGCTCCCCCTGCACTTTTCTAAAAATCCCCCCCCAGGACTGAAATCGGAGCCCCCCACCCCATGGGGAAATGGAGTTCAGTCCGTCCAGCGTCAGTCAGTCAGTCAGTCAGTCAGTCCGTCCAGCGTCAGTCAGTCAGTCAGTCAGTCAGTCAGTCAGTCAGTCAGTCAGTCAGTGCCCCTGACAGCAGCACTGCTTAATCAGCCTGATTCACTCTGCAGACATTATGACTGGAGGGATGATTGAAAAGCACATTTCCATTAGAATGAATGAACTAACTCCCAGTGTGTGTGTGTGTGTGTGTGTGTGAGAGAGAGTGAGTGTGTGAGTGTGTGTGTGTGTGTGTGTGTGTGTGTGTGTGTGTGTGTGTGTGTGTGAGAGAGAGTGAGTGTGTGAGATAGTGTGTGTGTGTGTGTGTAAGTGTTTGTGAGATAGTGTGGTCTGGTTTATGGTATAGATATAGTGTGGTATGGTTTATGGTATAGATGTAGTGTGGTATGGTTTATGGTATAGATGTAGTGTGGTGTGGTTTATGGTATAGATATAGTGTGGTATGGTTTATGGTATAGATATAGTGTGGTATGGTTTATGGTATAGATATAGTGTGGTGTGGTTTATGGTATAGATGTAGTGTGGTATGGTTTATGGTATAGATATAGTGTGGTATGGTTTATGGTATAGATGTAGTGTGGTGTGGTTTATGGTATAGATGTGGTGTGGTTTATGGTATAGATATAGTGTGGTATGGTTTATGGTATAGATGTAGTGTGGTATGGTTTATGGTATAGATATAGTGTGGTATGGTTTATGGTATAGATATAGTGTGGTATGGTTTATGGTATAGATATAGTGTGGTGTGGTTTATGGTATAGATGTAGTGTGGTGTGGTTTATGGTATAGATATAGTGTGGTGTGGTTTATGGTATAGATGTAGTGTGGTGTGGTTTATGGTTTATGTGTAATAAGCTAAAGCTTCAACCTATACCTTTTCAGTCCACATTTTTGTTCATTATTTCTGTGCATTAATTCTGTTAAATGTTTTAACAAGGACCGAAATAAATAACTACTACTACTACCACTGTGTGTGCATGTGTGTATCTGTGTGTGTGTATCTGTGTGTGAGTATGTGTGTTTGAGTGTGTGAGTATGTGTGTATCTCTGTGTGTGTGTGTGTGTGTGTGTGTGTGTGAGTGTGAGTTTGTGTGAGTGTGAGTTTGTGTGTGTGTGAGTGTGTGTGTGCGTGAGTGTGTTTTCCCTCCAAAAAGCAGCAGAAGAGCAACTGAAGCTGCATGTATAAATATGTCCCTTCTGTTTGCAGTTCCACGGTTTTGCTAATGGCGCCTAGCAGGATTTATATGCAATTTCACAGTGGGTTATATTTAATTTTTCAGAGGGGGGTGTCTTTCAATTTAGTTCCTGCCTGCCTCTCGTTTGACGGGAGATGATTTATCCGCGTGGTTTATTGTTTTGCATGTTGTGAGCGAGATAAATGTGTCTGTTTTACTGAGGCAAACGTGTGACAGTCAGCATTGTGTAAACATTACCAGAACGTTCTTCAGGACTCTCAACGCATGCAGTGTGGTGGGGTGGCAAAAAATTGTGGCAATTTCCCCTTTTGTGTACCGTAAATGAACGCATTGTTCCGTCTTTATCTCTCCCCCAGAAATAGATGCGCAGCTCAGCTGATTTGCGGGTGAAAGACGTCAGAGAGAAAGGACAGAGAACAGGGGGCACAGTGAGAGGTTTTGGGGTGCCCCTGGCAGAGAGGAGGACGAGCAATGGGGGGTACGTGTAAATTTTGGGGTGAATGCTGAGGGACTGCGGCACTCTCACCTTCGCCCGGTGCTGCCAGTCATCGTTATGGAAACAGGGTTCTGCATACGGGCCCCACGTGGGCCCCTGCGGAACCCCACCCCTCCAGTGACCCCCCCCCCCCCCCCCCCCTGACTGAGCTGGAGAGACGGTAGCGCTCCGGCGTTTAGCCGCGACTCGTATCCAGGGAGACGGCCGGGCGAAGTGTGGACATTAAGGTGTAGGCGGAACGCTGAACCGATCAGTCCTGAGTCATCAGGGTCTGACGGATGGCAGCTGCACTTTACTGCCGTTTAGCAGATGCTCCTGTCCAATATCTCCCACATTAACCAGCACATAGACACACTACATAACGGCTAGCACCATGGCTATCTCTCACATTAACCAGCACATAGACACACTACATAACGGCTAGCACCATGGCTATCTCCCACATTAACCAGCACATAGACACACTACATAACGGCTAGCACCATGGCTATCTCCCACATTAACCAGCACATAGACACACTACATAACGGCTAGCACCATGGCTATCTCCCACATTAACCAGCACATCGACACACTACATAACGGCTAGCACCATGGCTATCTCTCACATTAACCAGCACATCGACACACTACATAACGGCTAGCACCATGGCTATCTCTCACATTAACCAGCACATCGACACACTACATAACGGCTAGCACCATGGCTATCTCCCACATTAACCAGCACATCGACACACTACATAACGGCTAGCACCATGGCTATCTCCCACATTAACCAGCACATCGACACACTACATAACGGCTAGCACCATGGCTATCTCTCACATTAACCAGCACATCGACACACTACATAACGGCTAGCACCATGGCTATCTCCCACATTAGCCAGCACATAGACACGCTACATAACGGCTAGCACCATGGCTATCTCTCACATTAACCAGCAGATAGACACGCTACATAACGGCTAGCACCATGGCTATCTCCCACATTAACCAGCACATAGACACGCTACATAACGGCTAGCACCATGGCTATCTCTCACATTAACCAGCACATAGACACGCTACATAACGGCTAGCACCATGGCTATCTCCCACATTAACCAGCACATAGACACGCTACATAACGGCTAGCACCATGGCTATCTCCCACATTAACCAGCACATAGACACGCTACATAATGGCTAGCACCATGGCTATCTCCCACATTAACCAGCACATAGACACGCTACATAACGGCTAGCACCATGGCTATCTCTCACATTAACCAGCACATAGACACGCTACATAACGGCTAGCACCATGGCTATCTCCCACATTAACCAGCACATAGACACGCTACATAACGGCTAGCACCATGGCTATCTCTCACATTAACCAGCACATAGACACGCTACATAACGGCTAGCACCATTTACACACACTACAGCGACATTCACAGTGGGCTGCTTTAAGTAGTAAATGGATTTGAGGGGAGGCTATGGTGTTAGATGTAAGTCGGGTGAGTAAGCTGATGATGAATGCTAAATGTTAGTTGAGGCAAGATTTCCGGTGGGAAGTGAGTTATTTTGGGGGCGGGGCGGGGGGGGGGGGGGGTAACCTTTTCACCGTCACACGGGGGAAGAACCCCGCATCAGGGGAGTGTAGAGTTGGAGACCCAGAGGCTCCGCCTCCAGCCCTCGCGTGTCATTTGCATATTTGAATATTCATACTCTCTGCAGGGGCGGGGTTCCACAGGGGCCCGTGGGGGGACCATGGTTTCCATAACGATGACTGGCAGCGCCGGGGGTTGAGCTGGGGGGGCTCACGTCCTCTGGGATTCAGTGACAGCAGCAACAACAACAGAAAACAATGTTTTTTTCAGGAGATATGGCAGCTGAACGGTGAACGGCAGTTTGACAGGAGGAAGATGTGCTCAGAGGGGGGGCTGTGGGGGGGGGTGTTGGGGGTTCGGCACTGGGGTGGTCTGGGGCATGGGGGTGGGGGGGTTATGTTCTTGTGATTTCTGTCATGAAAGCTGTGTGATCTCTCTCTCATCTGTCAGTTTCTCACATCTGGGCGGTGAAGACTTGCTTTCAGTCGAAGAGGGAGAGAGGGGGAGAGAGAGGTAGAGAGAGAGAGAGAAAGTGGTTCTCGGGTGTGGGCGTGGCTCTCTGTGTGGGCGTGGCTCTCTGTGTGGGCGTGGTTCTTGGGTGTGGGCGTGGCTCTTTGTGGGCGTGGTTCTCGGGTGTGGGCGTGGCTCTGTGTGGGCGTGGTTCTCGGGTGTGGGCGTGGCTCTCTGTGTGGGCGTGGTTCTCGGGTGTGGGCGTGGCTCTCTGTGTGGGCGTGGCTCTCTCTGTGGGTGTGGCTCTCTGTGTGGGCGTGGTTCTCGGGTGTGGGCGTGGCTCTGTGTGGGCGTGGTTCTCGGGTGTGGGCGTGGCTCTCTGTGTGGGCGTGGCTCTCTGTGTGGGCGTGGCTCTCTGCATGGGCGTGGCTTCTTCAGACTGGAGACGCATGCTGTTTTAGGGGGGCGGGAACATTGGGAAAAATTTGGCTACCTGCTACCCTGTGGTTGTCAGCTACTGAACGGAGAGTGGTGTGCATTCAAACACATGCAGACTTTTGTTGATTTACTGATTTACTTTACGCTTTACACAGCAGAATTGTGACTCGTACATTATTCATGACCTGTGGCTGTGCAAATTGTAATATTGTAAATAGCGGCACCTGCCTTGAGCTCTGGAATGCACATGCATCATGTTTTTAACCAAAACAGCTTCTGGAGCTGCAAGACAGTTTCATATTTATGTTTTAGTGAAAAAGCACTCAGCTCTCAGATCTGGGCTCATCAACTCATGGTCCTCAGGGTCTGAGAACTGCTGCTTTTCCAGCCTCCCTTTACCTGGGAGACAGGTGTGTTCACCCTCCCTTTACCTGGGAGTCAGGAGTGACCACCCTCCCTTTACCTGGGAGTCAGGTGTGTTCACCCTCCCTTTACCTGGGAGTCAGGTGTGTTCACCCTCCCTTTACCTGGGAGTCAGGTGTGTTAACCCTCCCTTTACCTGGGAGTCAGGTGTGTTCACCCTCTCTTTACCTGGGAGTCAGGTGTGTTCACCCTCCCTTTACCTGGGAGTCAGGTGTGTTCACCCTCCCTGTACCTGGGAGACAGCCTGGCCAATCAGTAGCACTAATTACCCAGGAGAAAAGAAAACCAGGGCTGGAATTGGATTGGTGATCTCGATTTGATGATTGCTGTCTGGGATTGGGGAATAACGTGCGTATAAACGTGTGTGTAAATGAGCGTGTAAATGCTCTTGGTTTATACTGGGGTCCTCTCTGATCAACAGCGTGCTGTGCCCCACAGTGTGATTTCTCTGCACTTGAAATAGAAAATATGATTTTTCTTTTGGGGGTTTGTCTGCCCAGGCACTCTGTCGTTGTGGAGTTGTGTTATGTTGTGTTGATGTTCTGTACCTGAGTTATGTTATGTTGTGTTGATGTTCTGTACCAGGGGGAGGGTTGTTTTTACAGGAAGGAGAGTTCCGGACTGTGTTACTCCAGAGTGCGTTACATCACGGAAAACGGTGCTAATCGTGTCCTGTTCTCCGAACATGAAAGAATAATGACTCCCTTTTTTCTGCCTCCCTCTCTCGTTCGCTCTCCAGCCCTACTTTTTAGGGAGTTGAACTGAAAGCGTTTAGCGGGGTTGGGAAGCTCTGCGTTCTGCGGGGGTTGGCCCTGGTGGTCCGGATTCAATTACGGAGCTGCTGGAGCCATTCAGAGTGCATTCAGAGCTGCTGGAGCCGGCTGCTGTCAGAGCCCCGGCGTTACTCACGCTCCCCAAAAAAAGACTCTAATTCGCTTAACCAGCATTCAGAGCTGACACTAAGAATCGCTGCTCGCCTCTATGATGTATTACCTGTGCTGCTGGAACCTCACCAAGAGCGGGGGGGGGAGGGGGGGCACAGCGCAGGGGCTGAAGGGAGGGGGCTTGTGGATAAAGGAAATCGCTGTATGTATTTATGTACTTTACTTTATGTACTTTATTCTTTCTTTCTCCCTCTCCCCCTCTCTTTCTCTTCTCTTCTCCTCCGAGTGTGTGAGTGTGTGAGTGTGTGAGTGTGTGAGTGTGAGAGTGAGTGTGAGAGTGAGTGTGAGAGTGAGTGTGAGTGTGAGTGTGAGTGTGAGAGTGAGAGTGAGAGTGAGAGTGAGAGTGAGAGTGAGAGTGAGAGTGAGAGTGAGTGTGAGTGTGAGTGTGAGTGTGAGTGTGAGTGTGAGTGTGAGTGTGAGTGTGAGAGTGTTAAGCAGAGTCACACGCTGGGGTTGCATAAGTGGTTGTGTCCATTACAGCGCTTCACACGCCACCGCAGAATGTTCCGGAATGTTCTGGAATGTTCTGTAATATTCTGGAATGTTCCTGATATGCAGACCGCGCCGGTGCGGAATGCTGCTGTAAATCCACGGAATGCCGCTGATCCCAGAGCGGGAAAGTATGCAAGCTGGGATACTCGGACAGACACACAGACGTACAGACACACAGACGTACAGACACACGTACGTACAGACACACATACGTACAGACACACATACGTACAGACACACATACGTACAGACTCACATACGTATGGACGCACAGTCGTTGCGATAATACAGTCTCCCACAATCTGCGGTTTGTTATTTACGTATTCCAGCTGTAATGAGGATTGATTCGCGGCTGAAATACTTATTCCGTTTCTGATGGTGCAGCACTCATCAGCTGTGAGTCCTGGGAAAGCCTTATTAAAGGTCTGCTCGTGCTACCAGACAGATTAAATTAATGGAATTTATTCCAGACGTTTTAATATCTGGGTCTGACTTTGGGCGGGCGTGAACATTAATCTCAGTTTGTTGTTCTGGTGGTTGTGCGTGGCCCCCAAAATGTGATTAATTAAACGCATTCTCAATTGAACCAAACTTCAAACACAAACTGTGTTGCTAATTTATCAGGGGTGGAGGAAAAAAAGGCTTCAAGTAAGCTGATTTTCTTAGTTTGATCAGAAACACCCCCACTGACACCTGGAAAATAACACTTATAGCTGCCAAACCCAGCTCAGAATTCAATGGATTAATCAATCGATTAACATTTTGGTTTCATCATAAATCAGTACACAGTGTGACCACGGAGTCATGGCTTGTATTTCTGAATAATCTCGGAGCAGGAGTGTTGATCTGAAATGAGCACAGCCTTTTCCACCACCAGGCCAAACGGGCCATACTGATCCAGGATCAGGTCTTCATAAAGCATTATACACTGTGAATATCACAAGCCTCTTGTAGGGCACAGGGCCTGACAGGGCCTGTGTCTGAGACTGAACTGACCTCAGATCAGTGCTCTTACACTGAGACACTGTGAATATCACAAGCCTCTTGTAGGGCACAGGGCCTGTGTCTGAGACTGAACTGACCTCAGATCAGTGCTCTTACACTGAGACACTGTGAATATCACAAGCCTCTTGTAGGGCACAGGGCCTGACAGGGCCTGTCTGAGAAGGGCCTCTTTTTTAAATTTCCCAGAAGTCCGTGTTGTAATGACATGAGTGGCAGAGGCATGCTGGTAGCCTGTGCACCGTGATTATTACCCAGGTGCCTCGGTGTGTAACCGCACCTCGCCATCAACGTCTCCGATGAGTCCCCAGAAACGGGGTACAGCCGCCACGAGGGGGCGGGGGGGAACGGGGGGGGGGGGGGTACGGGCGTGGGGGGGGGGGCACCGCGCGCGGGGGGGGTACGGGCGTGGGGGGGGCACGGGCGCGTGGCGATGCCTGACCGCGGCGTCTCCTGCTCCTGACAGAGCTTGCCGCTGCTTCCCGTGACAGCCGCGTGTTGATTGGCTGCCTCCGGAGTGCGGTCTCTGACCCCTCCCCGTACCCAGAAGCCCTCGCCGGGGTAGAGAGCGGGACCCGGCGGGGAGAGGCCGTCTTGCCCGCTGTCAACCCCGTCAGCCTTCCCGCGGAACCTTCCGGAAGGTTCAGCTTCCAGGGCAGAGCTGTGGATGGGGTGTGGGGGGGTAGTGTCTGTCAGTTTGGGGAACACAGGATGTTTTTCTGAGATTGGACAGGTGTGTGAGTGGTGTGTGAGTGAGGGTTGTTTATTTTTGTGTAGTTTAGGGTGAGAGTCGTGGCAGATGGAGCTCGTGTGAGGGGGGGGGGGGGGGCTGTAACCAGGGAACACGGTGTGGGAGGGGCCACTGAAGGTGGGGTCTCATGCTCCACAATAGAGAGCATTTTCACCATCAGTGAGCATCTCAATACTTTCTCAAAATATTGTATTATTATTCTGTATGCTTTTAAATAAGGAGCAAGTCTGCTTTTGAATCATAAATAGCACATGAAATTGTGGAATGTGTTTGACTTGTTGATGGGGGTTGGGTATTTGACAAAGACGTCAATCTTTGGACCTCAGTGAATATATTAGTATACAAGATGTTATTATTGAGATGATATGTGTTTCTAAGCACACCGGGCACGGCTGCAATAATATGTCTCCACTCAAAAACAGAAAATCTTTTCAGTGAGAAAAATATCTTCCACTTCCACTGTGTTTGAGTTTCTGTAACTTTGATTTAATAATACTTAAAGTAATTCTGACTCCTGGAACACAAACAAACCCCAAAGGGTTACCTTAAGAAGAGACCGGGATTATCTTCAAAAGGGTTCAGGAATAGTAACCATTTTATTTTGGGTATTTGGGCTTGTGTTAAGAAAAGTAGGGATGCTTAAGGTGTGAATGGCAGCATGCACTCGTGCACTGTGTGTGTGTGTGTGTGTGTGTGTGTGTGGTGTCTGTCTGTCTGTCTGTCTGTCTGTCTGTGTCTGTGTCTGTGTCTGTGTCTCTGTCTGTGTCTGTGTCTGCGTGGGCGAGTGCGTGGGCGCTGCAGAACCTGATGATCCATGCTATCCCAGCATTATTTCGTTCCAAAGAGCAGCTTGTGATGTTACTGAACGCTTGGCTTTTGTCAGTCTTCACCTGTCCCCATAAATGTTCAGTGGGGTTGAGGTCAGGTGACTGTCAGTGGGGTTGAGGTCAGGTGATTGTCAGTGGGGTTGAGGTCAGGTGATTGTCAGTGGGGTTTCTGGTCAGGTGATTGTCAGTGGGGTTGAGGTCAGGTGATTGTCAGTGGGGTTGAGGTCAGGTGATTGTCAGTGGGGTTGAGGTCAGGTGATTGTCAGTGGGGTTGAGGTCAGGTGACTGTCAGTGGGGTTGAGGTCAGGTGGTTGTCAGTGGGGTTGAGGTCAGGTGATTGTCAGTGGGGTTGAGGTCAGGTGACTGTCAGTGGGGTTGAGGTCAGGTGATTGTCAGTGGGGTTGAGGTCAGGTGACTGTCAGTGGGGTTGAGGTCAGGTGACTGTCAGTGGGGTTGAGGTCAGGTGACTGTCAGTGGGGTTGAGGTCAGGTGACTGTCAGTGGGGTTGAGGTCAGGTGACTGTCAGTGGGGTTGAGGTCAGGTGACTGTCAGTGGGGTTGAGGTCAGGTGATTGTCAGTGGGGTTGAGGTCAGGTGACTGTCAGTGGGGTTGAGGTCAGGTGACTGTCAGTGGGGTTGAGGTCAGGTGACTGTCAGTGGGGTTGAGGTCAGGTGACTGTCAGTGGGGTTGAGGTCAGGTGATTGTCAGTGGGGTTGAGGTCAGGTGACTGTCAGTGGGGTTGAGGTCAGGTGACTGTCAGTGGGGTTGAGGTCAGGTGACTGTCAGTGGGGTTGAGGTCAGGTGACTGTCAGTGGGGTTGAGGTCAGGTGACTGTCAGTGGGGTTGAGGTCAGGTGACTGTCAGTGGGGTTGAGGTCAGATTGTCTTTGAAGTTCTTTAATCAGTTTTACAAAATCCTCTAACTTTATTTATTTCCAGGATTACATCGAAAAAATCCCAGATTTTCAATGTGATCCTCACTCTCTCTCTCTCTCCTAAAACATTTTTTTGTGAAATGAGCTCCCCTGCCCATTACACAGTAGGTTTAATCTAATAACAAGCGATCTCGACCTGAACCAGCAAATAAAGTGTGCACGCGTGTGCGTGCGCATGGCCAAACGGTGACCTCTATTTCCCCTAACCTCCATAAAACCCCCAATAAGAGGATTCTATATTACAGTTCTGAACGGGGATAAAGCGCTCCAATTTCCAGCGTTCTGAAACCATAAAAATAAGTAATGTAGACGGGCGGTAAGCCTCTTTCATATTCCGGACGTTAGTCGCTGTGAGTGATAGTTCTGCTTCGTCGTGGCTTTGTTGGGGAACTTGCGGAAAACGCTGATGTTTTAATTTTTTTGTTATTTATTGTGCATATTTTTTATTTATTTATTTATTACTTTTTTGTTGTGCTGTTATGTCTGTGCCAGGACGTGTATGGGTTGTCAGTCTGTGCTGAACCGCAGAGATAGCCTATTATTATCACTTTTCTGCCTCCTATCAGATTTCTGCCGTAACGAAAATGCCTCCTGTGCGATTTGACGCACAATCACTCACGCTCTTTCCCATGTTGCATTTACCGCTGTCCCCTGTCAGCCATAAACCACCAGCACCGGGACAACCCATTAATCCCCCTCTCATCACCATGGCAGGGTTGGGTAGGCTGACCCGCTGACGGAGCGGGACAGGGGTGTGGGCGGGTCCGGGAGCGCGGTGGGGGATTTAATGGCATCAGAACCGCTGGGGTGTGTTGTGATGTTGAGCCTCAGAACCGCTGGGGTGTGTTGTGATGTTGAGCGTCAGGACCGCTGGGGTGTGTTGTGATGTTGAGCGTCAGAACCGCTGGGCTGTGTTGTGATGTTGAGCGTCAGAACCACTGGGGTGTGTTGTGATGTTGAGCGTCAGAACCGCTGGGGTGTGTTGTGATGTTGAGCATCAGAACCGCTGGGGTGTGTTGTGATGTTGAGCCTCAGAACCGCTGGGCTGTGTTGTGATTACTCCAGCAATTGACTGTGGTGGGTCCATATTTGTGTTCTGTGGGAGATGATGACCGAGCATGTTTCAGTAAACCTGATTGCACTGGAGCCAGGGACCGAGATAATTATAATGATGATGATGATGATGATGATAACTATATAAGGAGAATGACTGTGCTCAGTTTAGCAGGATATAATTACAGAGTGAGCATTTTTGTGATTGTGATGGTAATTCTAAATATATTTCTTGTTAGCTATGTATGTAATTGTATGTTTTTCTTATTCTGATGGAGATGTGCTTTCAAATGTGTTTGGATTAGTTATAATCCCAACATTAGCAAAAAATATATTTCCTTTAATGGTGTTTTTGTGGTTGAAATGATCCCTTATCGTGTACATTTTCTCAAGGAGTTATTTGTCTTGGGCCCTGGTGTGTTTCTGACTGCGCTGTGGCCCAAAGCGTCTGTGTTATGTCTGTGTTGCGTATCCATGTCTGCGTATTTGGGTTTAGAGACCTGCAGGCTGTTTAAATACAGGCAGGGGCTTTGTTTTCATAGATTTTTATCTAATTCTCTTATCTGCGTTCTTTAAGAAAGCCATCTTTTTGCTGTCATTTTTATAGATTTTCTTTCTCCCCCCTGACAGTTGAGTAATGGCCAGTCAGGGGTGCAGTTGTGTTGTGTGATCTCTCTGTCCCTGCGTTAGGGACGCCCTGCAGGTCTCTAACTCTGTTTCACACTGCAGGGCAGGGAGTCTCATGTTGCCACTGGAGTAAACGGCTCTCTCCGCTGACTCGCAATGCTAAAATTAATTTGCCTTTCCTTTCCCACCTCGAGTGAAAAACCAGCTCAAGCTTTTGTGTGGATTTGCCTGCTTTCAACATTTTAAGCCCCCAACATGTGTCACTAACTTTTAATTACAAATTAATGCAATTATTCCTCTTCCTCGTCCTCTTCCTCTGCTTTGTCTTCATCCGAGTTCAGTTTGGCAGCTGGCAGACTCCCCGACATGAGTCTGAAGAGCGAATGAAAGCCGCACTGCCGGACTTGACTGGCGGTGTTTGCAGGTCAGGCGTGAGTCCAGGCCCCAAGTCGCTCGGCAGTCAGTAGTAAAAAGCCTTCCTGCTCCGTCTGTTAATTCTCCAGACTTCCTTCCGCAAACGGAGCGGTGTAATCAGCAGTATTTGTTGTGAGGGAGATTAACTCCCCCACCCCCCACCCAGGGAAAAAGTCTAGGATTGTATTTTTCTCACAGTCTCAGCGTCACAGTAAATCCACAGATCTGCACGCCGCCCGTGTTTCTGTGAGCTCATAAATAGCCCAGCGAGAGGTGATTGTGTTTAGACATTTACTGGGGGGGGGGGAGGGGGGGGACTATATTTCACCCCTGCAGCTCTTGTACTGTTTTTGTTATTAAATTATATTTTTGGCGCAGAACTAATAAAAAATACAAAAAATTAAAGGATAGAATGGAAACACACAGGGTGACTTGTGAGCCAGAATATTTAAACTGATTTCTGGAATTACTCACCTCTCATCCAGAAGGACTCTGCAAATGAGGGAGAGAGAGAGAGAAAGAGAGAGAGAGGAGGAGAGCCTGAGAGATGGAGAGAATGTGAGATTGAGAGAGAGAGGGAGAGGAAGAGTGAGAGAGTGAGAGAGAGAGGAAGAGTGTGAGATTGTGAGAGAGAGAGGAAGAGGAAGAGTGTGAGAGAGTGAGAGAGTGAGAGAGAGAGAGGAAGAGTGTGAGATTGTGAGAGAGAGAGGAAGAGGAAGAGTGTGAGATTGTGAGATTGTGAGAGAGTGAGAGAGTGAGAGAGAGAGAGGAAGAGTGTGAGATTGTGAGAGAGAGAGAGGAAGAGGAAGAGTGTGAGAGTTTGAGAGAGTGAGAATGGTCAAAGGGGTCCTAACAGAGAGCAGAATTGTTTGGTTTGTTTTTCCCGTGTCAGGAAGCTTGGCCGATAACAGCCTCCTGTGAGTGCTGATCACATCTCGCACTGTGACAGAAAGCTGTGCGTTCCCCGCGCATTATTCACCGGCACAATCCCTCTCCTGCAGCTTCCACAGGGCCGCAGCTGCAGTGTGCAGGGCAGCCTGACTGCGTCTGCGTGCCGTGGAGGAGAGTTTCGCTCCTGAGACAGAACTCTCCCTCCTGCAGCCTCTGCAATGACAGGTATCAGGCCATTTGCAGGTTTGTGGTTTAAACCCAGAGAACACAGTTCCTGCTCCTCCAGATCGGTCTGCGCGCTTATGCCCACTGGTATGCGCATACATTACTCGGTTATTCTCCGAAAAATGAAATTGAATGTTGTTTTGGGTGTTTTCCCACAGCTGTGTCGCACGTGCTCAGTGGAGAGAGAGAGAGAGGGAGGAAGAGGGAGGGAGAGGGGGAGAGAAGGGGGGGGAGAGGGGGAGGGAGAGAAGGGGGGGGAGAAGGGGGGGGAGAGGGGGAGGGAGAGAAGGGGGGGGAGAGGGGGAGGGAGAGAAGGGGGGGGAGAGGGGGAGGGAGAGAAGGGGGGGAGAGGGGGAGGGAGAGAAGGGGGGGAGAGGGGGAGGGAGAGAGGGAGAGGGGGACTGAGTAAACGTTTCTGCCGGGGGAGTGAGGAGTTCTGAGTGTTGTAGCCAGTGTCTGAGGTGCCTGACTGGGACCCGGAAGGTCAGTGGTTCAAGCCCCAGTGTGGCTACAAAAAGAACCATGTAGCTGTCGGACCCTTGAGCAAGGCCCTTAACCCCACACTGCGTCAGCTACATGACTGTAATGCTCTGTTTTGGTTTAGACCACAGACATCTGAATGCCCTGTCACCTGCCACTGTACAGCAGGCAGGCCATTAGGATGAGATAAATATCTAAACAGTCCTTCAGTGCAGCAGAAAACGGTCTGGACCAATCAAAAATGCACACTAATGCTGCAACAATATCACAAAATGTCTGTACCATTCCTTTAAACGGTATGTTTTCACTGCTGTTGCCAGGGTTTGGGGGCTCTGATAAGGAAGCTCTCTGTGATGCTGTGCTAACAGTGATTTTTGCAGACAATATGTACAATTATAAATGTATGAAAGCATTCTATTTTTATACTCATTCAGTGTAGGTTTAAGGTTGATGGATGTCTGTTTGCCAGGCTCGCTGTGACCATACAAAAGGGTGCACATTGTCTCATGAGTAATGACGTCTCTTGTCTTGAGTTTGACGGTAGAACAATAAGCGCTTGCCGAAGCGTTCATTCGGCGAACATGAGGCGCCGGGGCACTTTCGTGTGAGCGAAAGAGGCGTTAATTGTGGCTTTGGTACTGAAGAAAACCTCCAGGCAGAAACGCTTGCCTGTAGACGGAAGTCCTCGGAGTCTCTCCGAGAAGAGCCCCAGCGGCAATTCCCTCAGTTAACAGAAATACTGGCGGGGCGAAACGCTTGATGAGCTCGTTTTATCCCCATCTCTGTATGATCCAGTTATTGCACGTTTGTAGCGTGTGAAAGCAGGGGTTTCGTCACCTTAAACAACCGCGCGACGTGTTGTCGCCGTCATCCAAGTCCGTGATGCTGAAACGAGGCGCTGTCACAACGGCAAAGTTGTTTTGGTGCGAGAGACAACAGGTGTAGGCTGTTTTGATGGTTTTGTGCGTTCTACTGCGACTAACTGGATGTTAAGTCACGCAGCGCGGAATGCGATAGTCCTGCGATAGATAAGCTGTAATTAAATGCATTAATGAGAATGTAGACGAATTCGTGTTGAGAATTCCACAGTCCCGTATTTTTAAATATACAGTAAGATGGGGGAAACTGAATCTGGTGGTTTTGTGGCCTTGGAATCCCATGAACAAGGTTCTCATGATCGCTGGAACCACACGGACTGATGGACTGTGGGCGTGTCCACGTAGCCAGAAAATCTGTCGACTTTGGCTCATTTTGGCTGTTTTGCTGCTGCACATAGAAACGAAATCGCTGTCTCTCGGGAAAAATGCTCTGATACCCACTTCCTCTTCTGTGTATATTTATTGACATCCAGTCCGAGCGCGCGTGTGTGTATGTATATATGTCGGCTTTGTGTTTCTGTGTGTGTGTGAGAGTGTGTGAGAGTGAGAGAGTGAGAGTGTGTGAGTGTGTGCTACACTGTAGGACAGTAAATCTGGTTAGAAAGCTATGAAGGCAGGGGCTTGTGAAGAGAAGTTATTGTTCTTGTTTGTGTTCTTGATCAGCTAGCCTGAAAATAAGCCTAATTAATCACACAGAAGCTTTAAATCTTTCTCCAGCCAAATCTCAGCCAGGCAGTAAGATGTAGTTATATACAGGAGTAGAGTGTACAAAAACAAAAAAGTGTGCCGGTCTCTTTTCACCTAAGTGTACCAATGACGTTTGGAAGATAAGATTGTGAAATATGAAATATGAAATGTAGATGATATTGTCCATTATGCGGCTCGTTGATAGATGTAGATTTATTAAACGAATTACACCTTATCACGAACAGATACCCGCCCCCTTCTAAATATACACACAGATAATTTATTCGCCCCAACGGATATATTCTGTTGTCTCTGCGCACTTCTGCTTAAAATGTCGGGGTGAGTTTGGTGAATGATGGGATCCTATTATCGTTATTATCTATTATCGTCATAATGCGAAGACCAAACATCGGAGCCATGCTTAATTAGAGACAAACATTAATTAAGCTTAATTAAAGCCGCTCGGCTGCCTGTGCAAACAGCAGTTTTTCCAGAAGACTGCGTGGTTACAGCCTGCCGTCCATCTAAAGTTCGGCGGTGCGGTTTTGGTTCTAATGGTGTTGCCCTTGGCTGGAGGTAAGCCCCTCTCTCAGGACGGGTCTAACGTGGCTACAGCGAGCTCGTTATCTGACAGGACCTCTCTCCTCACATCTGTCTGGGAGTGAGCGGGGAGATGAGACATGCAGGCCCTTTGGCGTGGGTGCTCTCGGTGGCTTTGATTAGAGCTTAATCAGGTGTATGTTGGCCTCCAGTCCAACGGACACATCCAATTAAACTACAACACCAGTGATTAGAATGATGCACTGTGGATGCATTTTTAATGAACGCAATTAGGAAAGCTATCACCTGGAAAACTATCGATTAACATCGGCGCGATAGCCTGGAGTGGATCATTGGTTTGCTTAATAGTAAAGAGTCAAGATTTCTTTAGATGCAGTGGGAATTGTTGTTAATTTCAATTGATCGGCCTGAACTCTTATTTACTTTTCTTTTGTTGTGGTGTTGCCGGGCTGCGATGGTAACCGCTGACTGACCCCGGCGGGGCTTTCCTGTGTCACAGCCTGCCCGCGCCACGCCGATGGGGAGAGAGGGGGGTTTTATTCACCAGCCTAATTGGGTGTTCCTAAGAAGGATACTGGGAGTAAATCCTGTAATCTCCGATGGAATGGGGGGGGGGATCACACTCCCTTCGGGGGCTGAACAATCGGTCCAGTGAGAAACAAAGGCACCGTTGTTGACAAGTCTGGCCAGCTCTCCACACCTTACTCTATCTCCATACCTTTCTCTTACTCATTCTTCCTCTTTCTCTTCCTCTTTTTCTCTTTCGTTCTCTCTCACTCATTCTCCCTCTCTCTTTCACTTTTGCTCATTCCCTCCCCCCCTCTCTCTCTCTCTCTCTCTCTCTCTCTGGTGGGGTTGTGTATTTGATTTCTGATTTATTGTGCTTTCATGTGTACTTGATCTGGCTGCTTGTGTGACTTCACTGCGGAAAGATCATGGATTGAAAACCACGGTCGCCCCCGTACGGAGCGTGTTCAGGCGGAAGCAGAATTAACCACCGAATACAATTAAAAACCAGTTTAATTTCCAGGCTTCAACGCCCTGCTTTTGTTGTCAGGAATATTGGGATTCTAGGGCTTCCCCTGTGGAATTTTATAGCAATTATTTAGGGCAAACAAAGATGATAATGGGATTGCTGTATGCTACTTTTCCTCAGTGACGGGTCTGTTGGAGAGTTCCTGTAGTAATCAGTCTTGCTCAGGACGAATGGAAGTGATGTGTGATGAAATGGCTTCCTGTTTGCCTCAGCGATTAAAAATTATCTCGGCACCAAGGCGGAAAAAAGTGAATAACCAGAATAAATGGGTTTGTCACAATCTTCTTTGTTCGTTTTCCATCTTGCAAAAGATGTGAAATTCTGCTGAGAGATGCAGGAGGTGGTCTGATTGAGAACAGTGCCACCTGATGGACAGAACGCGTCTCCTCGTCTCCTTTGTGCTGGAGGTGTGTGAGTGCTCTGCTTCTGCCGCGGCTTTCAGAAGTAGAAAACTAACAGCCACAGATTAGCAAACTAGCTCGCTCAGTAACGTAGCTACAGATAGATTTGATAAAAATACACAAATGAAAAACTGCTTTTTAAGATGTTTGTTCACATCATCTGTGTCTGTCTGAGCTGGACACACAGACCCACGGACACACAGACCCACAGACACACAGACACACAGACCCACAGACCCACAGACACACAGACACACAGACACACAGACCCACAGACACACAGACCCACAGACACACAGACACACAGGTTCTCTGAGGCAGCAGCTGCCCTCTAGTCATCACAGAGGGACAGAGTGCCACGGTCTCTGTGGACAGACAGAGAAAGTGTCTGTACTGCTCTCTGTGTGTCTGTACTACCCTCTGTGTGTCTGTACTGCATGCTGTGGGTCTGTACTGTCCTCTGTGTGTCTGTACTACCCTCTGTGTGTCTGTACTGCATGCTGTGGGTCTGTACTGTCCTCTGTGTGTCTGTACTACCCTCTGTGTGTCTGTACTGCATTGTGTGTGTCTGTACTGCATTCTGTGGGTCTGTCCTGTGAGCCGTTCTGCAGAAGCATAGATAGGGGCTGGACACACTGGGACCGCAGAGAGAGGATCCTGATCCTATCCCAGAATGCAGTGTGGGCATGTCTGTGCACCTCCTGCAGATGGGAGTGAGAAGCCGAGGCTGGCTGTGCGTGTCTGGAACAGGGAGCAGGACAGGACACGAGGGGCTTGTGGATTTAACTCAGCGGGGGGGCAGGATCGTAACTGACCTCTGGGGGGTGGGGTGGGGGTGCGTGGGGGGGTAATTATCAGCAGAAGGCCGGGGCGATAAGGAGCCTGAGAGAGAAGGTGATTGGCAGCCCGGCCTGCGGTTGCCAGACTGGGCCGGAGATGTGAATAAACAGCAGGTAACAAAGCGTCTCTTTGATGTGCTGCTCGCCTGTCGCCGGGTCCACTGGGGGCTGGGTGCAGTGCGCCCCCTGCTGGAGGTGTGTGGGAGCTCGCTCCCCTGGCCCAGCTGTCGCTCTGCGTGCAGAGAGAGCAGTGAGGCTGCCTCTCCCTCACCATCAGCTCCCGTGTTTCAGACCTAAGTTCCCCACCGTTCCCATCTGCCGCTCTCCGGAGGCACGGCAGTCCGACTCCACGCTATTCTGACTGTGGCGTTCCGACTCCATGGCGTTCCGACTCCGTGGCGTTCCGACTCCGTGGCCGGCAGACCTCAGGATCGTAATGAAAGGCCGAGCTCTCTCCGTGGAATAGGAGCGCTGTGCAGGGAGAGCGCTGTGCAGGGAGAGCGCTGTGCAGGGAGAGTGCTGTGCAGGGAGAGCGCTGTGCAGGGAGAGAGCTGCGTGGGAATCGATGGGAAGCGGAGAAAGAATGCTCGTTAATCTGGCTCGTTAGTAACGATGGCGTGCCGTGGGGAGGGGGCACCAAACACACCTCCCCACCTGCCAGAAAGCCCCCGCGCGGATTTCTGCAGAGAGGAACCCGGACACTCTCCAGCTTCCATCCAGTCTGATCAGCGGGGTAGAGCGGATATGTGCATCCGATTAAGTTATTAATTAACCAGTTATTAATATTAGCACAATGACAATCATTAGAAATTCAGAGAATTTAACTCATAGGTATGTTTTGCTCATCATTGAATATTTCACTGCATAAGCTGCAGTCTTTCTAAATTAGGAAACTATTTCAGCCATATCTGGCTGCGCTGACCAGTCAGAAATGCTAGACTACATCGGCGGCTTATATTTCATTCGACCTCGAAGGGTGACCTTGAGAAGGTCCTGTCTGAAGCACCCTGTACTCCACCCCCTCTCTCCCAGGGAGGGGCTCACAGTGGGACCCCCCCCAATCCAGCAGGCGCTATGCTTTCAGCTCCTATCCCTCCTGCAGAGGGAGGGAGAGAGAGAGAGAGGGAGGGAGAGAGGGAGAGAGGGAGAGAGGGAGAGAGGGAGGGAGACGTGGCTGGATTTAACCCATGTGTTCTTAACTATTACCTGCAAATTAATTTCAACTGTTACTTTTCTCCCCGAAGAACAGTTTGACAGAATCATTTTCCTGTTTGCTGAACTTGGCAAACCTAGTTTTGTAGTGGAAACTGCAGAGGGAGGGAGGGAGGGAAGGAGGAAGAGGAATAGGAATAGGGAGAGGGAGAGAGAGAGAGAACGCCAAAGGCCCAGTTCAGCTGGGGTGCTTGTAGCCTGCTGTTGTAGCGTTGGGCATTTGTTTGAGGGCTCTTGTGAGAGACTGGAGGCAGCCTTGTTGGGGCAGGCTGGATTAACATGGCTGCACGTGCCTGCCCTCCGGCCCCGGGGGGGGGCACATCATAGTGTTTGTTCAGTGATTGGAGGGGGGGTCCAGTGTTGACCTGCGGGTGTTTGGAGAGGTAACTACAGCCTGTGCTGCCATGGAGACCAGCCTTAACATCCAGCTCTGAGTGCACAAGCTACTTTACTGACTTATTTTATAAATAAATAGATAGATGGATAGATAGACTGACAGACAGACAGACAGACAGACAGACAGACAGACGGGTAGATGGATAGATGGATAGATGGGTAGATGGATAGATGGATGGATAGGCAGGGAAATAGATGGAGGCAGACGAACAGATTGACAGACAAGTAATTTACTTGCTTACTTAAATAAATAGATAAATAAATAAATCTCACAAAAGCTTGGGTTTGGGTTATAGGGAGCCTTGGGACTATTAAGAATCCCAAAAGACGGACAGGTATTCAGGTGCATGTCCCCCCTCTCTCCGTGTGCTGCCAGGGCCTGACAGGGCGGTCGCAGAGGGGTGATAAAGGGGGAGATGTATGACTGTGAGTTCCGCTCCTGCTCCCCGTCTGGCCGCTGACTCAGCGGGCCGGATGGATGTTGTCTGACTGAGCGCTTCCTGTCGGGCTCTCCGTGTGTGAACCGCCGTGCGATCCAGCGGGGCTGAGAGCGGCGTGCCGTTCGCCCTGACGGGAAAAAGTGCCTTTTCTGGCGTCAGGGCAGCGGACGGCGGGCTTTGACACGGGGGTGATCACGTGACCGTGTGCGCTCCGTCATCAGCGTTACTCAGAGGGCAGTCATCCCAAACCGCAGCGTTTTTTTCCACGTTTTTCGGCACAAACACTGCGCTGACCCTTAATCCGCCTGGCGGGGCGGACAGAGCCGGCTCTCAGTGACCGTGACCGTGTGCGACGGTGCCGCGCTGTTTCACAGGCACGCACAATCACCGCCTTCACAAGGGCCTCCACCGGGGGAGAGGTCATGAGCTGAAACAGCCATGCGGATTTTATAGCGCCCTGTCATGTGGCCTCTGGTGGGATGGAGGGCTTTGAGCCAGAATTCTTTTTTTATTTTTTATTTTTTATGACAAAATTTATTTTCCAAAAATGTATCCGTATCTCCTTGAAACTCGGGTGGTGAACGTCTCACGCCTCATTGCCATTAATAACTCTGAAGTTTATTCATTATGACCAATAAGGTGTGTAATATATTTATTTTTCCCCTCCTTCCCATGAATTGTTAATTATGCGACGCGTGGCGTTGTTCACTAATGAAAACAGGACTCCAGGGGGGGGCTGGGTGGAACGCTGATCTTCCACTCAACCTCTTCTCCCTGGAAGCGTCTGGACTCATTCATGTTCTCCGTCTCTTGGCCAGACAGGACAATCTGGTCGAGAACCCAGGAATCGTGTTCACTGCTGCAGAACGGACTGTAGCCTAGTGGCTAAGGTACTTGGTGAAGGTGCCTGACTGGGACCTGGGAGGTTGCCGGTTGAAGCCCCAGTGTAGCCACAATAATATCCGCACACCTGTAGGGCCGGAGCAGATTGGCCCCTGCTTCATCTAATCAACTGTGTGTCGTTTTGGATAAGTGTCAGCTAAATAACACATTGTTGTTATCATTATTATCCTCAGGACACACACCGCTAACAACAGTTGTGGTAGCAGTAGCAGTAGTAGTAGTAGTAGTAGTAGCAGCAGCAGCAGCAGTAGTAGTAGTAGTAGTAGTAGTAGTAGTAGTAGTAGTAGTAGTAGTAGTAGTAGTAGTAGTAGTAGTAGTAGTAGTAGTAGTAGTAGTAGTAGTAGCAGTAGCAGCAGTAGCAATAGCAGTAGTAGCAGTAGTAGCAGCAGTAGTAGAAGCAGTAGTAGTAGTAGCAGTAGTAGTAGTAGTAGTAGCAGTAGCAGTAGCAGTAGTAGCAGCAGTAGTAGTAGTAGCAGTAGTAGCAGTAGCAATAGCAGTAGTAGCAGTAGCAGTAGTAGCAGCAGTAGTAGAAGCAGTAGCAGTAGCAGTAGTAGTAGCAGTAGCAGTAGTAGAAGCAGTAGTAGTAGTAGCAGTAGCAGTAGCAGCACTAGCAGTAGTAGCAGCAGTAGCAGCAGTAGTAGCAGTAGCAGTAGCAGTAGTAGTAGCAGTATCAGTAGTAGCAGTAGTAGTAGCAGTAGCAGTAGCAGTAGTAGTAGTAGCAGCAGTAGTAGTAGTAGTAGTAGTAGTAGTAGTAGCAGTAGTAGCAGTAGTAGTAGCAGTAGCAGCACTAGCAGTAGTAGCAGCAGTAGCAGTAGCAGTAGCTGCTACAGAGATTGAGTGCTCTCTCTCTTGAGTTGACCTTGTCTCCGCCCAGCGGCTCAGGGTCGCCATCGCTATGGTGTCCAATCGGCCGCCCCCATGCATCCTTCGCCCCGGCGGGTGTTGCCGTGGGGACGGGGCGTGCGTTGCCGTGGGGACGGGGCGGGCGCGGCGAGGCGTTTTGGCGGCCGTGGAGTTGGCGGATTGAAATAAATGAAGTGCCAGCCCCGACGGCCGGGGTGATCGTTCACACGGAAAGCGCAGCCGGCCGTCAGCGAGCTTCCCTGAGCGCTCCGCTGGGTCAGGGCTGGGGCGGGGTTCTGGGATTCATCCATCATCCTCTGATGATCCCCCCCACGTCAATTTCATTACAAAAGCAGCACACTGTGCAGAAACACACACCTCCCAGTAATTCCCTCTATTTCTGTTTACTTAGCTTATCTAAGCAACTTCCGGTTGATTAGACTAAGCAGGGGCCAATGTGGAGTTAAGGGCCCAACAGCTGTGCAAGGCTACACCAGGGCTCCAACCACCAACCTTCCAGGTCCCAGTCAAGCACTTTAGCCACTAGGCCACAGACTAATTTATTCAGGAGAAACGATTCTTATCATATCTACTCACATCTGACAGCCACACAGTGCTTTGAGTCTCATTTGATACCTTGAATCCTTGATGACATATTGGATCAGCATAATTTACAGCTGGATCTAGCCCACAATTCCCATAGAGACCCATTCAAATGCAAAGAGTTTCAGTATCTTGTGTGAATTACATGTGAATTACATGTGAAACTACAGAGAAAATAAAATGTAAAATCAGAAAAAGCTGAAAAATACAAGGTGATTCCACTTTAGTAGTATGCGTGTGTGTGTGTGTGGTGTGTGTGTGTGTGTGTGTGTGCGCGCATGTGCATGTGCCTTTGTGTGTGTGTGTGTGTGTGTGTGTGTCCATGGGGGTGTATACATGAGCATATGTACATGTGCACGTATGTGTAAACGCGTGTTGGAACACGTATGTGTAAACGCATGTTATTGAACAAGTATGTGTAAACACGTGTTATTGAACACGTATGTGTAAACGCGTGTTATTGAACACGTATGTGTAAACGCGTGTTATTGAACACGTATGTGTAAACGCGTGTTGGAACACGTATGTGTAAACGCGTGTTATTGAACACGTATGTGTAAACGCGTGTTGGAACACGTATGTGTAAACGCGTGTTATTGAACACGTATGTGTAAACGCGTGTTTGACTGTGTGTGCATCCTCCTCAGCCCTGCCTGTTCAGACATGCCCGGGGGGGGGGGCTTTACCTGGGGACCTTTACCTGGGGACCTGTCCAATAAGAGCCTGAGAGAGGCACAGTGAGCTGGACACGCCCTGCATTTCACACCTGTGCAGGTGTGCTCAGGACACTCCTCACGGAACAACGCCCGTCTTATTAATCCCGCTTCCGCTCATCCAGAACGATCGCTAACGAGTTGTGTGGCTAACGAGCCCCCGGGCTCCTGTCTGTCAGGCAGGGTGGGATCGCCCTGAACACAGTGGTGGTTTAATTAGCGTGGTGTCCCCGGCAGAGTTCAGCGTGAGTTTGAGGAGCTCTGATATCAGCCCGCCCGCTTCCTCCACTGCCTGTGATGTCTGCATCATTAAGCACAGGTACTCCTACACCTGTACCATTATATCAGAGGATTAGTGATACATAATACCCTCGCTCTCATACTCTGTTTCTCTCTCTCTCTCACACGCTCTGTTTCCCTCTCTCTCTTTCTCTCTCACACTCTCTTTCTTTCTGTGTGTCTCAATTCTCTTTGCTTTATTGCCTTACATTTGTATTGGCAAAGCATAGCGTCTTAAAGCAAAGCTGTACATCGAATACTAAACGATGCATAGCATCACAGACTAGAGGTGAATGAACAGTAACCGCAACCTTCCTGTGATTGTGCATTAAGAACGAATAATCGGAAAATAATCATAAAGCACATTTAAAAAATGAAGAAAATCAAAAGAATGATGAAATCACTGATGCTGATGACAATGAGAAATATTATCAAATACAGGTAGTCCTCGCCTTGTGACCGTAATCGGTTCCGACCGGCCGGTCATAAGTGGACCTGGTCGTAAGTCGGCCCATGTTATAATTACCTTACATATATTATACTGTGTAATGATATTATAATCATCTTTAAGTCATATTTTATCAATATTTTCTTTGTTCATTATTGTTATAACCATTGTATCACCAGTCTTAGTACTGTTATCATCTTTTTACATATTTTAACAACATTTGTTCATTATTGTTATAACCAATATACTTACTGTACAGTATCATCTTTCTACACATTACAGTCGCGGTCGTAACCGGTAGGAATGCGTAATAAAGTACAATAATATTCTGAATTAAAACAATAAAGCTTATGCCTATTTGGGGTTTCAAATTCTGAAAACGAGAGGACATATTCCCAAAACATGGGTACACTGGAAGAGAGCGCAGAGACCGAGCGCTGGGTTTCCTTACACACTCCAGTGTTCCTCACGTGAGGACGATGTCTCCATGGCAGGAATGCCAGCGTCGCTCAGAGACAGGTGAGAGTATCGCAGCTACTGGGTCAAACTCAGATGGAAAAGAACAGGTGCTCTGTTATAGTTATTCAGTTTCTCACTAAATGAGCTAGCTCTCTGTGGGCACCGTCAGGGGATGGGGATGGGGCAGGACTTTTCATTCGGCTGTTTGATTACACCATTCAAAAAAGATCCCAAACTCACAGAAATTGCTAAATGCATCCCTGAAAATGCTAAATCCACATCAAATGTCATTCAAGTCGAAGTAATTGAAACCCAAAATGGTTTTAAAAGATATCAGGGCCAAATATGAGTAAGCTGACTCTCCTGGACTGAATTAAAAGTTACGGCACGAGGGATCTCTGTAACATTGAGAACTTAGCAAAATTTGTCCACAACGACAATTTTGTGGGAGAAAGTTTCCCCTGTAGTTCATCATATAATCTACATTTTAGCATTTTAAATGTTTTTTATTTTTCCCGGGGTAATGGCCCCAGACTGCCCTACAGAAATGTGATGCAGTGATACTGTGATGCAGTGATGCTGTAATGCAGTGATGCAGTGATACAGTGATGCTGTAATGCAGTGATGCTGTGATGCAGTGATGCTGTAATGCAGTGATACTGTGATGCAGTGATGCTGTAATGCAGTGATGCAGTGATGCTGTAATGCAGTGATGCAGTGATACTGTGATGCAGTGATGCTGTAATGCAGTGATGCTGTAATGCAGTGATACTGTGATGCAGTGATGCAGTGATTGTTTTACTGCCCCGCCCTGCCCAGGCTGTGCTCTGATTCTGCACTTTCTCCTTTAGTCCCACAGTCACTGTGTATCACCACTGAGCGCTGAGCGCTGTCCTATCAGGGCCCGGCACTGAGCACTGTCCTATCAGGGCCCAGCACTGAGCGCTGTCCTATCAGGGCCCAGCACTGAGCACTGTCCTATCAGGGCCCAGCACTGAGCACTGTCCTATCAGGGTCCAGTAGCTTGTTCTCGTTCTCGTTCTCGTTCTCGTTCTCGTTCTCGTTCTCGTTCTCGTTCTCGTTCTCGTTCTCGTTCTCGTTCTCGTTCTCGTTCTCGTTCTCGTTCTCGTTCTCCCCAGTTGGTGGTGTAGTTCTGTTTGTGTTGTACTATAATTGAATTTATGGTAATGTTGTTGTGAGGTTTTAAGGCGATAGGGCTGGTTAGTGCACTGAGCCTCAGGACCAGCTGTGTGAGGGGACTCTTTCCTTTGCTCTGGTATTGTAGGGCTTTGTAGGAAGATAATGATCATTTGCAATCTCTGTCTCTGTCTCCCTCTCTATCTCTCCCTCTCTCTCTCTCTTTCTCTCTCTCTCTCTCTCCCTCTCCCTCTCCCTCTCCCCCTCTCCCTCTCTCTTTCATGATTGTTTGTTTGGAGTCATTGGGGGCTTCATTAGTGGCAAAACACAGCGACTAAATTTAGCTGCATTTATTTATGCACTGAAGCAAGTGTGGCCCATTGATGTGGTGGGGGGAGGGGGGTGGGGGGAGGGGGGTGTGTTTGGGGTCGGGGGGGCTTCCGGTGTCGCTCCCAGTTGCCGTACGGGACCCTTTGAAGTCTGCCGACCAAACAGCCAATTAAAGGTGTTAAAAGCACGATGAGTCAAAGCAGTGTTTTCATTTGACTTTTCTTTTCTTTTCAAATGTTTCTGCACCTCAATAAATGCACTGACCCACAGCCCCACTGCACCAGAGAAATCAGTAAAACAGTTTTTATTTTAATAGAAAGTAATAACTGTAATAGTAAAATGTGTTACTCACATAATGCCTTATCAGACTCAAAGTGCTGGAACAGTGAAGCGCTTCATAAGAGGAGTCCGCAGGGGACGAAAACATTACGATCTGAAGAAAATAACCTGTCAGGCAATAAAAAACAAATGTGCTAAAATTGGGGAGTAAGTAAAATATGAGAGATTTCAGCTGGAAGTAAGGATTGTAGCTAGTGGCAAGAGAAAGAGAGAGGGGGAGGGAAAGTGTGAGAGCGAGAGAGAGAGGGGGGAGAGGGAGTGTGAGAGAGAGAGAGAGAGAGAGAGAGGGGGGGGAGAGGGAGTGTGAGAGAGAGAGAGAGAGAGAGAGAGGGGGGGGAGAGGGAGTGTGAGAGAGAGAGGGGGGCGAGGGAATGTGAGAGAGAGGGCACAGGACTCTATGTGTGTGAGTGTGTGTGTGTGTGTGTGTGTGTGTGTGAGAGTATGTGTGTGTGTACATAATCTTCGCACATGCTAGTGATTCCTACTGATCCCATGAGTTTTTGTGGTTGTATTTGATTTGTTTTGATGATGTGACTTAAATTAACTCTGTTTGTGTGAAGAGGTGTGCAGTATTAACAGGTTACTTCTCCCTCTCTCTCTCTCTCTCTCGCTCTCTCTCTCTCTCTCCCCCTCCCTCTCTCTCTCTCTCTCAGAAATGGCGGGGTGGCACCAGGCCCTCCTCTTCCTCCTCGTCCTCCTCCTCCTCTCTAGCTCGTCCTGGAGCCAGGACCCCGTGCAGGCGTTCTCCACGGACGCCACGATCAACAACGTGCTGCAGGACCCCCAGACGGGCCGGGTGTACGTGGGGGCCGTGAACGCCATCTTCCAGCTGGACCCCGCCCTGCGGCTGGAGCACCGCACGGAGACGGGCCCGCGGCGGGACAGCCGGTTCTGCACCCCCCCCATCCCGCCGTCCTGCAAGGACGCCAAGCTGACCGACAACGTCAGCAAGCTGCTGCTGCTGCACCCCGCCAACGGCTCGCTGGTGGCCTGCGGCAGCCTCTTCAAGGGCCTGTGCGCCCTGCTCAACCTGAGCAACGTGGAGGAGCGCGTGTACTACAGCGACTCCAAGGGCGAGAAGACCTACGTGGCCAGCATCGAGGCGGCCGTGTCGGTGGTGGGCGTGATGTCCACGCTGGGCGGCGAGCCCGTGTTCCTGGTGGGGAAGGGCTACGGCAGCCAGGACAGCGCCAAGCTCATCAGCACGCGCATCCTGCAGGACGTCCGCGACTGGGTGGTGTTCGAGAACGTGGTGGAGGCGTCCACCGTGCAGGCCAACCCCTTCGTGCTCAGGTACATGCACGACTTCCGGCACGCCTTCAAGGACGCCGGCTTCGCGTACTTCCTGTTCTCGCGCACGCGCGGAGCGCCCGACAGCCGGAACTTCACCTTCGTGGCGCGGCTGTGCGAGAACGACCCGCACTACTTCTCCTACACCGAGCTGCAGCTGAGCTGCGGCCCCGGCAACGCCTACAACAAGGTGCGCGCGGCGCACGTGACCGCGCCCGGCGCGGAGCTGGCCCGTCACATGACCGCCTCGGGGCGCCACGGCAACGTGAGCGCGCAGGACCAGGTTCTGTTCGCCACGTTCCGCACGGACGAGGACCCGGGCGGCTCCGCGCTCTGCATGTTCCCGCTGAAGAGCATCACCGCCCGGCTGCTGCAGGTCATCGGCGCCTGCTACACCAGCGAGGGCAAGATCAACGGGGTGACGGCCGTCTCTGCCCCCTACTCCCCCATCTCCCACTTCTGCGCTGTGCTCGGGGGGGTGAGTGCCTCTGCCCTTCATCGCACAGGAAGTCACACTCAGACCATCACCTCATCTAGTCACCTGTGAACCAATAAAACGCATATAAAGAAGTACATCTCAGTCGCACGTTAACATGTACAGAGATGTGTTAACGAAGGTACTCCGCTCGTGCTGACCATCGCACACATCGTTATGTACCCAAGAGCGCCCATATGTGTGTGATTGATGTGCCTTCAAACTATTGCCTAAAAAGTGGCAGTGATAAAAGCTATCAAAAAGGAAATGTATTTATATAAGGAAATTACATGTCGTGCCTTTAATGGATTGGGTTAGGAAGGATACAGACAAAGGAGACTGATCCTAGATCAGCTGTTCCTACTCCTGATACAGTGTATTAATGCAGGCATTAATATTATTGGCGTTTTAACAGAATTACTGACTGTATTAATTTGGGGGAAGCGAGACCGGTATCTGGTTCTCTGATATTGTTATATTGTTAGTCTGACAGAGTTATGGAGGCTAACAGGTGACAGTTGTTCTGTGTGCCTTAAGTTGGGAAGCCAGCCAGGTGTGTTTAAATGAATGCTGACTGCTGTGCGCTCCAGATGTTTGCCTCAGGTGAAAATCTCCATCGTTAGACTGAGCCGGTGGTTCAGGGGAACTCTGTTTGTTTGTCTGTGGAATGAGAATGAATATTATGGACTCATTTTTTAGAAAATCAGGATGAATATTAACCCCTTTAAAGAATACAATTTTTGGAATGTTTTTTCAAAATGAAAACGTCAGTGTTCTATAACTGCACTGCTTTCAGTCACCAGTAGTGATCCTTACATCAGCATTAGAATGTTCAGTTAGGATTTTACACCTTAACGTTATGATCCTAACACCAAATGAACAAACACTAAACGTTCCTGGGAAGGGGAATACGCAAGGGTCTTGGCTCTGGGAGTTGAATATCTTGCACTGCAAAAGAACCATCTTAGTCTTATCAACTATCTTAGTCTCATATTTTGACATAAAATCATATTTCTATTTCTATCATATTTCTATTTTTTGCTAAATGAGACTTTTGTAAAAACTGCCAATGAGGTGATTTTTTGCAGTGTGTGTTTGACGTTGGCGTGTCTCTGAGGGTGTGAGGAGAGGATGGGGTGTGTGTTTGACGTTGGCGTGTCTCTGAGTGTGTGAGGAGAGGATGGGGTGTGTGTTTGACGTTGGCGTGTCTCTGATGGAGAGGGTGGGGTGTGTGTTTGACGTTGGCGTGTCTCTGATGGAGAGGATGGGGTGTGTGTTTGACGTTGGCGTGTCTCTGATGGAGAGGGTGGGTGTGTGTTTGACGTTGGCGTGTCTCTGATGGAGAGGATGGGGTGTGTGTTTGACGCAGGTCATGTGTGTTTGACGTTGGCGTGTCTCTGACTCTCTGGTGTCCCGTCAGGAGAACCTGGTGACGGCGTACCGGTGTGGGGCGGACTTCCTGACCTCCCCTCTGGCGAGCACGCAGGAGTTCGCCCTGGCAGGAGAGGTGCTGTATGAGAAGAAGGGGAAGGGGGCGCTGACCGCAGTGGCCGTTTCCGTGGAGAACAACCACACCATCGCGTTCCTGGGGACCAGCTCCGGGGAGGTGTGCAAGGTGAGAGAGCAGGGCGGCCATTTTGGGCTGTCAGTCTGGAGGGGTCAGTTTACAGCCTGCGGGAGTTGGGGAGGGTCAGCAAATGGGGCAGAAATTTTGGGGTGTCCTTCTAGAGGAGGGGGAGTGGGGGTACAGAACAGAGGGGTGGTGTTGTATTGGGATGGGGTAACAACAGAAGAGGGGTGGTGTTGTATTGGGATGGGTAACAGCAGAGGGGTGGTGTTGTATTGGGATGGGTAACAGAGCAGAGGGGTGGTGTTGTATTGGGATGGGTAACAGAGCAGAGGGGTGGTGTTGTATTGGGATGGGTAACAGAGCAGAGTGGTGGTGTTGTATTGGGATGGGTAACAGAGCAGAGGGGTGGTGTTGTATTGGGATGGGTAACAGCAGAGGGGTGGTGTTGTATTGGGATGGGTAACAGAGCAGAGGGGTGGTGTTGTATTGGGATGGGTAACAGCAGAGGGGTGGTGTTGTATTGGGATGGGTAACAGCAAAGGGGTGGTGTTGTATTGGGATGGGGTAACAGAGCAGAGGGGTGGTGTACAGTTCTGAAGAGGAATGCTGGCTGTAGAATGTTATAGTCGCTGTAAACTTTATTTACGTTGGGTTTATCAAACACAGAGTGCTTTACGGTATGGCTCTGGCTGTCAGACTTTGTAAAACCTTGGATTTATTTGGATTTCCTCTTAAAGGAACGGCACACTTACAGTACTGTATATCTGTGTAAAGAAGGCTATCCATCTTGTGGTATTTACTGCTGCTGCAGTACAGATTGTTGTTTGTTAACATTACTCTTGGACCTTCTGTGTGTTCTTTGGTGAAATCAGACTTTTCGTCCCTCCTGAGAGTAACGCTTGGTTAGCGATCTGTGTGTTCACCTGGCGTGCGTGTTCAGCGTCTGTTCTCCTCCTCCAGGTGCACCTGTCCGCAACCCCAAAGCTGTACCACCGGGGGTCCGTGGACAGGTCGGGACACGCGGTCAACAAGAACCTGTTCTTCGACCAGAGCCGGACCCATCTGTACATGGCCACTGAGAAACGGGTCAGGCCCTGCTCTTACCTACCAGCACTCACCACTGAGCCTTTATGCATCTGTCAGGGTCACAGTCTGTTACAGCACGTGTGACTGTGTGTGTGTGTGTGTGTGTGTGTGTGTGTGTGTGTGTGTGTGTGTGTGTGTGTGTGTGTGTGAGTGTGAGTGAGTGTGTGTGTGTGTGTGTGTGAGTGAGTGTGTTTGTGTGTGTGAGTGTTTGTGTGTTTGTTTGTGTGTGTGAGTGTGTGTGTGTGTGAGAGAGTGTGTGAGAGAGTGTGTGAGAGAGTGTGTGAGAGAGTGTGTGAGAGAGTGTGTGAGAGAGTGTGAGAGAGTGTGTGAGAGTGTGAGAGTGTGAGAGTGTGAGAGTGTGAGAGTGTGAGTGTGTGAGTGTGTGAGTGTGTGAGTGTGTGTGTGTGTGTGTGTGTGTGTGTGTGTGTGTGTGTGAGTGTGTGTGTGAGTGAGTGTGTTTGTGTGTGTGTGAGTGAGTGTGTTTGTGTGTGTGAGTGTTTGTGTGTGTGTGTGTGTGAGTGAATGAGTGAGTGTGTGTATGTGTGTTTGTGTATGCATTTGTGCATGTGTGCGTATGTGGTGTGTGTGTGTGTGTGTGTTTGTTTGTGTGTGTGTGAGAATGTGTGTGTCTGTGTGTCTGTGTGTCTGTGTGTGTGTGTGTTTGTGTATGTGTGTGTGTTTGTGTATGCATGTCTGCGTATGCGGTGCGTGTGCGTGTGTGTGAGAGTGAATGTGTGTGGGCGTTCAGGGTGTTTACATCCATATCGGGTGATGCGTGTAGGAATCAAATCCTTTTCTTACACATCGTCCCCCCAATTTCAGGGGACCAAAAGTAATTGGACTGGTGGCTTCTCAGCTGCTTCTCAATAGTCAGGTGTATTTAATTACTTCCTTAGTGCATGTATAAGAGCGCTTTCAGTATCTAGTCTTGTTTCTAGGCTTTTGATAGCCGTTGGAGTGTGCTATTGGCCTTTGTCACAGGCCTGGAGTAGTGGAGGACAGTCCTGGAGTAGTGGAGGACAGGCCTGGAGTAGTGGAGGACAGGCCTGGAGTAGTGTAGGACAGTCCTGGAGTAGTGGAGGACAGGCCTGGAGTAGTGGAGGACAGGCCTGGAGTAGTGGAGGACAGGCCTGGAGTAGTGTAGGACAGGCCTGGAGTGGTGGAGGACAGTCCTGGAGTAGTGGAGGACAGTCCTGGAGTAGTGGAGGACAGTCCTGGAGTAGTGGAGGACAGTCCTGGAGTAGTGGAGGACAGGCCTGGAGTAGTGGAGGACAGGCCTGGAGTAGTGGAGGACAGTCCTGGAGTAGTGGAGGACAGGCCTGGAGTAGTGTAGGACAGGCCTAGTGTAGTGTAGGACAGGCCTGGAGTAGTGTAGGACAGGCCTGGAGTAGTGTAGGACAGGCCTGGAGTAGTGGAGGACAGTCCTGGAGTAGTGGAGGACAGGCCTGGAGTAGTGGAGGACAGGCCTGGAGTAGTGTAGGACAGGCCTAGTGTAGTGTAGGACAGGCCTGGAGTAGTGTAGGACAGGCCTGGAGTAGTGTAGGACAGGCCTGGAGTAGTGGAGGACAGGCCTGGCACAGACGATGCGATGCTGGCAGTAATGATAGGAGCATGTGTGACGTCCACACCGCTCTCCTGGCAGATCTCCAAGGTGCCGGTCCAGGCCTGCCACCTGAAGAAGGACTGCCAGTCCTGCATAGCCCAGGAGGACCCCTACTGCGGCTGGTGTGTGCTGGAGGGCAGGTGGGTCCCCCCGACACCTACACTGGAGAACTCAGACCCCTGTCCTGGAGGGCCGCAGTGTCTGCAGGTTTAACTCCAGTCCTGGAGGGCCGCAGTGTCTGCGGGTTTAACTCCAGTCCTGGAGGGCCGCAGTGTCTGCAGGTTCAACTCCAGTCCTGGATGGTGGCAGTATCTGCAAGTTTAGGTCTGTGGGTTGTCAGTGTGTTTCAGCACATACATGTTCAATCTAAGTCACAGACTGGCTGAAGTACACATACATTGTTTTTGAGGCAATCTGTTGAAAAAAACCCACAAAACCTGCAGAAACTGCGGCCCTCCAGGACTAGAATTCAAGATCCCTGCTGTAAAATGTTTAATTACACAACACACTAGAAAGTTGGCTCAGCTGGTTGTAATTTTCTTCTTCTTAAAAAAAATTTGATTCAAACATCCAAATGTTTTATCCCCTGTGGAGAGGCAGAGCGGTTTCTACACAGCTGTGTGCCGCAAAGCATTCTGGGGCTATGAGGTTGAGCTCCAGTGAGACAGTTAGTGGCACGTGCTGAGTGGGCTTGAGCACAGTGAGGCTCATGGGTAATGTAGTCCCCTCCCCGTGCTGGCAGGTGCAGCAGGAAGGTGGATTGTGGGAGAGCGGAGGAGGGGAGCGGCTGGCTCTGGAGCCCCGAGCAGGAGTGTGTGAAGATCCTGTCCTTCCAGCCGCCCAGTCTCAGCTGCAAGAAGTTCCAGAATGTAAGAGCATGAGACCACACGCGTGACCCTGAGACCACACGCGTGACCCTGAGACCACACGCGTGCCCCTGAGACCACACGCGTGCCCCTGAGACCACACGCGTGCCCCTAAGACCACACGCGTGACCCTGAGATCACACGCCTGTGTGGGGGAACCTGAGATCAGTCACCAGTGTGTGTGGGGAAAGTGTGAGATCAGTCACTAGTGTGTGTGGGGAAAGTGTGAGATCAGACACTAGTGTGTGTGGGGAAAGTGTGAGATCAGTCACTAGTGTGTGTGAGGAAAGTGTGAGATCAGTCACTAGTGTGTGTGGGGAAAGTGTGACATCAGTCACTAGTGTGTGTGGGGAAAGTGTGAGATCGGACACTAGTGTGTGTGGGGAAAGTGTGAGATCGGACACCAGGTCTTTTCGGTTTTTAAAAGGGATGTTTTCTGCCACCCTGTGCTTTAGAAGCGCTGTGATGCCCATCGGTTTACACTAATTAATCAATCGTGTGCTGATTAGCTCCCGTCTCTGAAATAACGAACCCAGTCCCCGAATATTAATTACATCTATTTAGAACTGACCCCAATTCTCTGGCGGAACTCGTGGAGCTTAATTACTAAAACACTCAGAAAGCGTCGGCGTTAGATTACTAAAACACTCAGAAAGCGTTGGGTTCGGGGTCCGCTGCGCTCGGAGTTCATTTCCATAACGCCGGCGCCGTGTCTCTCCTCCGCGGCGCTGCAGGTCCGGGTCAGGATTCCCGCGCTGCCCAGCATCCGGCCCTCCGACCGGCTGCAGTGCGCGTTGGGCCGGTCCGTGTACGAGGCGGCCATGGAGGACTCGCAGGTCACCTGCTATCTCCCCGACCAGATCCGCATCCCGCCAACTCCTGACCGGCAAGGTGAGGCTCCCTCCGCCCGCCACCCACCCACCAACTTACACCTGATACACCTGGAGAGTGTCGTATAGAAGCAATGTGACACTCGAGGTCGTGAGACAGACCATGGTAATTTGAGGCAGTAGATTGATTTCATCAGGTTTTCGGCTCTGTTAGCAAAGCATAGTTCCTTCAGAATTCAGCTGCTGTAACTGCCTCACATTGCCAGGTAAAGCCATAAACAAACGCAAAGGCCAAACAGTTAGTGAAATGCTAACTGTGAGGAAAAGCCTTGTGCGTTTGTGAAAACTTTGGCTGCAACAACCAATTATTCTGCTCTCTGTGGCAATTACCAAACTGCTGCTTTGGTAGAGAGGCTGTTTTGTTTGGGAGATAAAATATGCTTCCTTTGAGCTAAAGTGCTGTTTTGGGTGTTAGTCACCTCAAAAGGACAATACCCAGCTCTGCCTGTTAGTGTGGCTCGTTTCCAAGGGTTCCTGACAGAACAGCTCAAGCTGTGTTTTGAAACAGCTGGTAGCTGGTTGACCATTTCAGACCAGCTCCCAGCTCAACATGGTTTAGCTGGTTGACTAGTTCAGACCAGCTCCCAGCTTGACATGGTTTGACCAGCTCAAGCTGTGTTTTGAAACAGCTCATACCCAGCGAGACCAGCAGCCATTTTCTTGCTGATTAAACTGGCCTAGCTGGAGCATGTTATCTGCTCGTTATGCGTCTCTCTGTACGTTTTTACCACGTCTCTCTCTCTCTGTACGTTTTTACCACGTCTCTCTCTCTCTCTCTGTTTTTACCACGTCTCTCTCTCTCTCTGTTTTTACCACGTCTCTCTCTCTGTTTTTACCACGTCTCTCTCTCTCTCTGTTTTTACCACGTCTCTCTCTCTCTGTGTTTTTACCACGTCTCTCTCTCTGTGTTTTTACCATGTCTCTCTCTCTCTCTGTTTTTACCACGTCTCTCTCTCTCTCTGTTTTTACCACGTCTCTCTCTCTCTCTGTTTTTACCACGTCTCTTTCTCTCTCTGTTTTTACCACGTCTCTTTCTCTCTCTGTTTTTACCATGTCTCTCTCTCTCTCTGTTTTTACCACGTCTCTCTCTCTCTCTCTGTTTTTACCACGTCTCTCTCTCTCTGTGTTTTTACGGCGTGTCTCTCTGCACGAGGACAGATTTCGTGGCTGTGCTGGTGAAAATCCTGGTGAACCAGAAGGTGGAGGTCGCCGCGGAAGATTTCAAATTCTACAACTGCAGCGCGGCCGTGAGGAGGGTGGAGAACGCCCCGTGAGTGGAGCTGCTCTTTTCTTCTTTTATTCCCGTTTGTGTCTTTTTCCTCTCTCCTTTTCAATCTGTCTGCTGTTTCGGCCGGCGGAGTTCTCCCCAGAACACACACCCTCTCTGTTCCGGCCAGTCCACCCAAACTCTCACAGTGCTGCACAGGAAGTGGGGTGGAGTGGGCCGGAACAGAGAGGGTTATGGGTAATGAGTCCCCCACGAGGCCGCAGCTCGTCAGGCCTGGACCTGTCCACTCCCACGAGCCCCTGCTCCAATCACACGCCCCGGCTCACTGTCCCACTGAAACTCAGATTGATGATGCTGAAGAGAGAGGCTTTCTGATTGGCTGGCATCTTAGGAGCACGTCAGCAGAGGCTGAAAAGCAGGCGATAACGGCCGGCGAACGAGGCCAGGCGGTAAACTGCGGCGTGTGTCTGGTGCTGTAATTGAATGTGTGCTCAGACTCCGGCGTGCACCTTTTTCATAAACCAAGCGGAGGAAATCACTTCCCTCTCTGTTCATTAATCAAAAGGAAAAGCCGTCTCTCATGCGTAGCTCTCCACTCGTCTAACGAGCTCGGGATGCGGCTGATGAATGGTTTCTGCTCATCATGCGCTCCACAGACATAATTCATCCGCAGGATTATTTTCCCTTTGTCATGACTTTATTCTGCCGTTTGGAGTTTTTTTTCTTTGTCACGGTGCGGTGATTACCCAGAATGCTTGACGGAGCCTGGTTTGCGTGTCGCTGGCAGGTGTTTCTCCTGCGTGACCAGCGACTGGGACTGCCAGTGGAACAGCCTCGAGCACACCTGCAGTGACACTGATGCCTCTGTAGGGGGCGCTCACATCATCAAACACCAGCAGGTCAGTTATACACTATACACCAGCAGGTCAGTTATACACTATACACCAGCAGGTCAGTTATACACTATACACCAGCAGGTCAGTTATACACTATACACCAGCAGGTCAGTTATACACTATACACCAGCAGGTCAGTTATACACTATACACCAGCAGGTCAGTTATACACTATACACCAGCAGGTCAGTTATACACTATACACCAGCAGGTCAGTTATACACTATACACCAGCAGGTCAGTTATACACTATACACCAGCAGGTCAGTTATACACTATACACCAGCAGGTCAGTTATACACTATACACCAGCAGGTCAGTTATACACTATACACCAGCAGGTCAGTTATACACTATACACCCGCAGGTCAGTTATACACTATACACCAGCAGGTCAGTTATACACTATACACCAGCAGGTCAGTTATACACTATACACCCGCAGGTCAGTTATACACTATACACCAACAGGTCAGTTATACACTATACACCCGCAGGTCAGTTATATACTATACACCAACAGGTCAGTTATACACTATACACCAACAGGTCAGTTATACACTATACACCAACAGGTCAGTTATACACTATACACCAGCAGGTCAGTTATACACTATACACCCGCAGGTCAGTTATACACTATACACCAGCAGGTCAGTTATACACTATACACCAACAGGTCAGTTATACACTATACACCAGCAGGTCAGTTATACACTATACACCAGCAGGTCAGTTATACACTATACACCAGCAGGTCAGTTATACCGTATAATTCACCTGCTGGTATATACTGTATATCTAAAAGAGAGAGAATATGTTTTCTCTTCTTTCTTGATCGTCTCTGAACAAAGGTTCCCATGTATTAATGGCACAAAGCAGAAGTGATTGATTGGTTGATTAATTCTAGGAAATGAGTTGCCCGCGGTTCGAGAAGCAGTATCCGAACCTCATCCCCGTCGGATTCAAAACCCCCATTCAGTTCACGGGCGTGAATCTGGACGTGTACCAGGTAAGCCGTCGCGAGTGATTGACATTAATATCGCTCATGTTCGGGCGTGGTTGTGCTCGGTGAATGTGTGACGGCGGATCTCTGGCCTGTGATTGGCCGCTCCCTCAGGGCCGGGACTTTAAGATGGGCACTGCGCTGATGAAGCAGGCGGAGGAGGTGGTCACGCCCGAGGGAGGCTCTCACTTCATCTTCCAGGGATACGAGGTCAGCACCTCCTCCTGTGTCCGGAGGAACTTTATGTCTTTAATTCCGTCCGTCTCATTTAGCTGAGGAGCCAGTGGGGACACGCGCACAGCAAGGTTATGTCCGAACACCGCTGGGGTCCTGAAACCGCAGCCTGGGTGAAACGGTAGCCCTTTCAGATGCCTGTGTGTAAATGGGTAGATTTCTTCTTCACTCATGGCACTTCACAATTTATAATTTAGTCATTTAGCAGACGCTTTTAGCCAAAGCGAATTACACTCATGCGAGAAATGGGCAGCTACAGGCATCTGTGACACAGACATAGAGATGGGTGTGACAGTGGGGCAGCTGTAGCCTAGTGGCTAACGTGCCTGTAGCCTAGTGGCTAACGTGCCTGTCGCCTAGTGGCTAACGTGCCTGTAGCCTAGTGGCTAACGTGCCTGTAGCCTAGTGGCTAACGTGCCTGTAGCCTAGTGGCTAACGTGCCTGTCGCCTAGTGGCTAACGTGCCTGTAGCCTAGTGGCTAACGTGCCTGTCGCCTAGTGGCTAACGTGCCTATAGCCTAATGGCTAACGTGCCTGTCGCCTAGTGGCTAACGTGCCTGTAGCCTAGTTTGCTAACGTGCCTGTCGCCTAGTGGCTAACGTGCCTGTCGCCTAGTGGCTAACGTGCCTGTCGCCTAGTGGCTAACGTGCCTGTCGCCTAGTGGCTAACGTGCCTGTAGCCTAGTGGCTAACGTGGCTGTAGCCTAGTGGCTAACGTGCCTGTCGCCTAGTGAGAAGTAACACCCATCACTTCTCTCAGCCTAGCTCACTCAGGGCTGTACAATCTGTGTCTTTTGAATTGTACATTTAACAGTTATTTTTATTTTTATTTTTTAAGGGTCTGATCTGGGCCTTTCTCTGGTTCTTTTTTTATAAAAAGCTGTTTGGGGCTGTAGCTCCCCCTCATGGCCAGACAGTGTTTTAAGTTTCTGTACAGCGGGAGCACAGTGTGCCCTAACCCTAACCCCCACACCTTACTGTGGCTGTCTCCAGCTCAGCAAGGTTCTCAACCCTAACCCTAACCCCCACACCTTACTGTGGCTGTATCCAGCTCAGTGAGGTTCTCAACCCTAACCCTAACCCCCACACCTTACTGTGGCTGTATCCAGCTCAGTGAGGTTCTCAACCCTAACCCTAACCCCCACACCTTACTGTGGCTGTATCCAGCTCAGTGAGGTTCTCAACCCTAACCCTAACCCCCACACCTTACTGTGGCTGTATCCAGCTCAGTGAGGTTCTCAACCCTAACCCTGACCCCCACACCTTATGTGGCTGTCTCCAGCTCAGTGAGGTTCTCAACCCTAACCCTGACCCCCACACCTTATGTGGCTGTCTCCAGCTCAGTGAGGTTCTCAACCCTAACCCTAACCCCCACACCTTACTGTGGCTGTATCCAGCTCAGTGAGGTTCTCAACCCTAACCCTAACCCCCACACCTTATGTGGCTGTCTCCAGCTCAGTGAGGTTCTCAACCCTAACCCTGACCCCCACACCTCACTGTGGCTGTATCCAGCTCAGCAAGGTTCGCAACCCTAACCCTGACCCCCACACCTCACTGTGGCTGTCTCCAGCTCAGTGAGGTTCTCAACCCTAACCCTGACCCCCACACCTCACTGTGGCTGTCTCCAGCTCAGTGAGGTTCTCAACCCTAACCCTAACCCCCACACCTCACTGTGGCTGTCTCCAGCTCAGTGAGGTTCCCAACCCTAACCCTGACCCCCACACCTCACTGTGGCTGTCTCCAGCTCAGTGTGGTTCTCAACCCTAACCCTGACCCCCACACCTTATGTGGCTGTCTCCAGCTCAGTGAGGTTCTCAACCCTAACCCTGACCCCCACACCTCACTGTGGCTGTCTCCAGCTCAGTGAGGTTCCCTCAGTGTGTCTCAGTGTCTGAGTGCCGCCA
>NC_083767.1:2639534-2647034 GCF_963514075.1 Conger conger
GAGTGTGTGTGAGTGTGTGTGTGTGTGAGTGTGTGAGTGTGTGAGTTTGTGAGTTTGTGAGTGTGTGTGTGTGTGTGTGTGTGTGTGTGTGTGTGTGTGTGTGTGTGAGTGTGTGAGTGTGTGAGTGTATGAGTGTATGAGTGTATGAGTGTGTGTGTGTGAGTGTGTGAGTGTGTGAGTGTATGAGTGTGTGTGTGTGAGTATCTGTGTGTGTGTGTGTGTGTGTGTGTGTGTGTGTGTGAGTGTGTGAGTTTGTGAGTTTGTGAGTGTGTGTGTGTGTGTGTGTGTGTGTGAGTGTGTGAGTGTATGAGTGTATGAGTGTGTGTGTGTGTGTGTGTGAGTGTGTGAGTGTGTGAGTGTATGAGTGTGTGAGTGTGTGAGTATCTGTGTGTGTGTGTGTGTGTGTGTGTGTGTGTGTGAGTGTGTGAGTGTGTGAGTGTGTGAGTTTGTGAGTGTGTGTGTGTGTGTGTGTGTGTGTGTGTGTGTGTGTGTGAGTGTATGAGTGTATGAGTGTATGAGTGTATGAGTGTGTGTGTGAGTGTGAGTGTGTGAGTGTGTGAGTGTGTGAGTGTATGAGTGTGTGAGTGTGTGAGTGTATGAGTGTGTGTGTGTGTGAGTGTGTGTGAGTGTGTGAGAGTTCCTGTTGACTCATCCCCTCCCCCTGCCCTGCAGATCCACCCCCAGTTCGGGCCTCTGAAGGGGGGCATTTCCGTCACCATCCGGGGGTCTAACCTGGGCATCCGGAAGGAGGACATCACCAGCATCAACGTGGCCGGGGTCACCTGCATCCACCAGCAGGACAGATACTCTGTATCCACCAGGTAATCCACCTCATCCCCCCGTCACGTGCCCCTGCTCCCCCGTCACGTGCCCCTGCTCCCCCGTCACGTGACCCTGCTCCCCCGTCACGTGACCCTGCTCCCCCGTCACGTGACCCTGCTCCCCCGTCACGTGACCCTGCTCCCCCGTCACGTGACCCTGCTCCCCCGTCACGTGCCCCTGCTCCCCCGTCACGTGCCCCTGCTCCCCCGTCACGTGCCCCTGCTCCTGCTCCCCCGTCACGTGACCCTGCTCCCCCGTCACGTGACCCTGCTCCCCCGTCACGTGCCCCTGCTCCCCCGTTACGTGCCCCTGCTCCCCCGTCACATGCCCCTGCTCCCCCGTCACGTGCCCCTGCTCCCCCGTCACATGCCCCTGCTCCCCGTCACGTGCCCCTGCTCCCCCGTCACGTGCCCCTGCTCCCCGTCACGTGACCCTGCTCCCCGTCACGTGCCCCTGCTCCCCGTCACATGCCCCTGCTCCCCCGTCACATGCCCCTGCTCCCCCGTCACGTGCCCCTGCTCCCCCGTCACATGCCCCTGCTCCCCCGTCACATGCCCCTGCTCCCCCGTCACGTGCCCCTGCTCCCCCGTCACGTGCCCCTGCTCCCCCGTCACATGCCCCTGCTCCCCCGTCACGTGACCCTGCTCCCCCGTCACGTGACCCTGCTCCCCCGTCACGTGACCCTGCTCCCCCGTCACGTGACCGGCATAACGGAGTCTCCTCTTCCTGTTCCAGCGTGGTGTGTGAGATCGGCCCCGTCGACCCCCTGGAGCCCCACGCGGGGGAGGTGGAGGTGGAGGTGGAGGGGGGGAAGAGAGGGAGATCCACCTTCCTCTTCACTTACCGGGTACCCACCGCCTCTCTTCTCTTCCTCTCCTCTCCTCTCTCTCTCCTCTCTCTCTCTCCTCTCCTCTCCTCTCTCTTTCCTGTCCTCTCCACTTGGCTTCTGTGTGGCTCATGCTGAATGGATGTGCCCACGGTGTGGTGCAGAATGGGGGCTGTACCAGTGCAGAGTCACATGGTCAGGGTTAAAGGTAAGGGTTAGAGTCACATGGTCAGGGTTAAAGGTAAGGGTTAGAGTCACATGGTCAGGGTTAAAGGTAAGGGTTAGAGTCACATGGTCAGGGTTAAAGGTAAGGGTTAGAGTCACATGGTCAGGGTTAAAGGCACATTCTGCTGTAGGGTTGGCCAGGGGAGGTCTGACCAGCCGGAATACTCCAATACGGAGAGATTAGCAGTGTGAGATTAGCAGAGTGAGATTAGCAGTGTGAGATTAGCAGAGTGAGATTAGCAGTGTGAGATTAGCAGTGTGAGATTAGCAGAGTGAGATTAGCAGAGTGAGATTAGCAGAGTGAGATTAGCAGTGTGAGATTAGCAGTGTGAGATTAGCAGTGTGAGATTAGCAGAGTGAGATTAGCAGAGTGAGATTAGCAGAGTCCTGTTTCAGAAGCCGTCGCTCTCTCATCATCGTGGCCCCTGACGAACAGGACCGCTGTCCTGCTCACCCCTGTGACCACCGGGCAGATTGCAGTTATCTGAACGTGCTCAGTGAGCTGGAAATGTCACGGTCTCAGCGTAGCTTAGCGTAGCCTAGCCTGGCATAGCGTAGCGTAGCGTAGCGCCCGCTCTCTGAAGCGGCAGGAGCCGTTATGAGCGACTGCACCGCGCGGGGGTTTATCTGCTGAGCGCTGTTTCAGTTTGCTGTCTCTCTCCACGGTGGGGGGAGCCAGATGTAAACGGGTGTGTTCTCTGCCCCCCCCCCCCGTAGGACCCCTCCCCCATGGCAGTGGAGCCGCTGAGGGGGCCCCGGGCGGGGGGGACGCTGCTCACCATCTCCGGCCGGGACCTGGACACCGCCACCAAGGACGACCTCAACATCACCGTGGGGGGCGTGGCCTGCGCTGTGTGAGTAGGGGGCGTGGCCAGTGAGTACAATGGGTGGGGCCAGTGAGTGAGGTGGGTGGGGCCAGTGAGTACAATGGGTGGGGCCAGTGAGTGAGGTGGGTGGGGCCTGTGAGTGAGGTGGGTGTGGCCTGTGAGTGAGGTGGGTGGGGCCTGTGAGTGAGGTGGGTGGGGCCTGTGAGTGAGGTGGGTGTGGCCTGTGAGTGAGGTGGGTGGGGCCTGTGAGTGAGGTGGGTGGGGCCAGTGAGTGAGGTGGGTGTGGCCTGTGAGTGAGGTGGGTGTGGCCTGTGAGTGAGGTGGGTGGGGCCTGTGAGTGAGGTGGGTGTGGCCTGTGAGTGAGGTGGGTGTGGCCTGTGAGTGAGGTGGGTGTGGCCTGTGAGTGAGGTGGGTGGGGCCTGTGAGTGAGATGGGTGGGGCCTGTGAGTGAGGTGGGTGTGGCCTGTGAGTGAGGTGGGTGTGGCCTGTGAGTGAGGTGGGTGGGGCCTGTGAGTGAGATGGGTGGGGCCTGTGAGTGAGGTGGGTGTGGCCTGTGAGTACAATGGGTGGGGCCTGTGAGTGAGGTGGGTGTGGCCTGTGAGTGAGGTGGGTGTGGCCTGTGAGTGAGGTGGGTGTGGCCTGTGAGTGAGGTGGGTGTGGCCTGTGAGTGAGGTGGGTGTGGCCTGTGAGTGAGGTGGGTGGGCCCTGTGAGTGATGTGGGTGTGGCCTGTGAGTACAGTGTTCATGGGAAGATCCTGGAGTTTGTGAAGGTGGGGGTTGGGGGTTGGGGGGTGGGGGGTAGGGGTGCTGAATAATGGCACTGTGAATGCTGAAATGTGAATGAATTGCTGACAAATCGCCGATGGGCTGTCAAACCAGGGGCGCGTAATTAGTTCTGTCTGACAGGATGTGAGAACAGGCCTTTTCCACTGTACAGAGTCTCAAATCAAACAGAATTTAATAGAACTGGGAAGCTCTGAGACCCCCCCCCCCCTCTGTGAGCTGAAATAACCCTTCTCTTCTCTCCCTCCCTCATGTCCGTGTCACAGAGAGACCTTCGGGAAACGGATCACCTGTAAGACGGGTGAATACAAGCCTGTGAAGGTGCCCTCCGACCCCCTGACAGTGACGGTTCGGTACGGGAGGAACGCCTCCATGGACGTGCCCAAAGCCTTCCAGTTCTGGGAGAATCCCAAAGTGGAGAGCCACTACCCCAAGGGCAGCTTCGTCTGGTCAGTCCCAAACACACAGCCTGTGACCTTCACACAACCTTATGTCCTCTATATGACCCTGTGCCCTTCACATGACCTGTGACATTTAGATGACCAGTAACTTCACATGAAGGTTTGAAGGTGCTGATTGCACTTAAAGTCTCCTTATAGGCTGCAGATGGACAGCACAGGCTGTGCTGCATGCTCTTCATGGTAAGCCTGTGGTGTTCTGGCGTTTCAGTGGCGGCAGGAACATCGTTGTGACCGGCACCGGGTTCGACCTCATCCAGAAGGCCATCATGCGCGTGCGCGTCTCGGCTGATGATTCGTCAGACGTGCCCAGCCCCGCCCCTGAGGTTTGAGTTTGATCTTCGACCCTAAAAATGCACCCCTCCCCTCCCCCCTACTGCCAGCCAGCTGTGGTGCAGGGGCGGCTGTAGTGTAGTGGTTAAGGTGAATGACTGGGACCCGCAAGGTCAGTGGTTCGATCCCCAGTGTAGGCACAATACGATCCGCACAGCCGTTGGGCCTTTAACCCTGCATTGCTCCAGGGGAGGATTGTTTCCTGCTTAGTCTAATCAACTGTACGTCACTCTGAATAAGAGCGTCTGCCAAATGCCAGTAATGCAATGTCATGTGGTGACTGATACCGGACCTGGGGCAATTACTGAATGACTTAATAACTGCCTCTTTCTCCTTCTCCCTCTCTCTCTCGCTCTCTCTCTCTCCCTCTTTCTCCTTCTCCCTCTCTCTCTCTCTCTCTCTCTCTCTCCCCCTCTCTCTCTCTTCCTCTACCTCCTTCGCAGTTTGACCAGGAATTCTGGGAGAAGAACGACACGGTGCTGCAGTTCCTCTCCCCGACGGTGAACAGGACGTTTGAGAACCAGTCCTTCAGGACCTTCATATTCCTGGACAACGCCCGGGCCGAGCTCACGCCCTTCCACTACCACCCTGACCCCGTGTTCCACAACCTCACCAAGAACGTCATCACCGAGACCAGCATCATCTCCGTGACGGTGAGCGCAGCCTCCGTGGGAATTCTGCGGCATTCCCACGAATGTGGAATCTCCTCTGCTCACTGTAAATGGCAACATTAACGATCCTCTGCAGCGATGTTTGTGCAGAACTGTCATGCGCTCGTCCTCCTTTGGGTGATGGATTGTTTCTGTGTAGAACGCCGATCGAGGAGGTTATCGATTGCCTACACAAACACTACGCGCCTCGTCAATAAAGCTCCACTTTAAAACGGGGTGACCCACTTAATAAAGTTAACATGCCATGGAGGGAAAGCTGCGGGCAGCATCAGAAACGGGCTGTATACGCCGTGTTTGCCCCTTCCAGATTTCCTCTCTTGTTGCATATTTGTCACACTGAATGGATTCAGATCTTCGGACACAATGTCATATTATTATGTAATATTAGACTACGGGGGCCTCCGTAAACACCCTGAGTAAATATGGGTATCTTTCAATCTCAACTTTTTCAATCAAATACTTTTCCATGACACTGTAGAGCCAGTGCAGTGTTTCACGTGGACATTTTTGTGAAAAACATGACGTAAGACTTGGGGGAAACTCTTAGACATTGAAATCTCTGATGTAACTCCCCTCCCTGGTGTGTGTGGAATATGAGTGAGAGTCTGGAGGAGACTTCTCTCTCTTTATGAGAGTCTGGAGGAGACTTCTCTCTCTTTATGAAGCAGATTTATTGCGGAGGACTCTGATAGCGGGGAGAATATGACAGGTTTAAAAAGTGTCCTGTCCGAATGGTGCAGGTCACTTTCAACAAAAATGCATGAATTTATCGTTTATCATTTCTGTGTCTGTTTCGTGGCCAGACGCAAGTGCAGTGGAAGATTGATTATTTCCAGCGTTTGTATGTATTTATGCATCCTTACTGCGGGTGCGTTCTGTCTGTTATGACTGTTTCCATGACGATTTGGGCTCCAAAAGGGCATCGGCAGTTCAGCTGCATCGTTTTGGGATGTTAGAATCGATTATAATTTATTCAAAGAACAATTTCAGTAAGAAACTTAAGTATGGCACTTCTTTAAAATAATAGTGCTGAGAACTTTAGTGGAGGTTTAGTGAATTATTTTAATTGTCTATATTCCAGTCCATCAATTCCTCTAGTGACATTTGTGTATTCAGTACATTTAAAAAAAAAAGAAAAAAAAAAGAAGAAAATCTAAGGAAATGAATTGGAGGAAATGGTGGAGAAATGAGAGATTTCACAGTGCGCTGAATCGCTTCCTAACGTGCCGGAGTGGAATTGAATGGTTGTGAGGTCGGAGATTCACTCCCTAACGCTTGTGTTTGGAATGAGTCCCACACTCCGTGTCATCCCACTCCAGGGAGACACAGGGGAAATGTCTTAAAGTGTTTGTCTGGTCTTGTTGTTATTGATGTCATTAATGTTATTGATGTCATGAATGTTATTGATATCATTGATGTTATTGATGTCATGAATGTTATTGATGTCATTGATGTTATTGATGTTATGAATGTTATGAAGGTTATGAATGTTATTGATGTCATTAATGTTATGGATGTTATTGATGTCATTAATGTTATGGATGTTATTGATGTCATTAATGTTATGAATGTTATGGATGTTATGGATGTTATTGATGTCATTAATGTTATGGATGTTATTGATGTTATTGATGTCATTAATGTTATGGATGTTATGGATGTTATTGATGTCATTAATGTTATGAATGTTATGGATGTTATTGATGTCATTAATGTTATGAATGTTATGGATGTTATGGATGTTATTGATGTGATTAATGTTATGGATGTTATGGATGTTATTGATGTCATGAATGTTATGAATGTTATGAATGTTATGGATGTTATGGATGTTATTGATGTTATTGATGTCATTAATGTTATGGATGTTATGGATGTTATTGATGTCATTAATGTTATGAATGTTATGGATGTTATTGATGTCATTAATGTTATGAATGTTATGGATGTTATTGATGTCATTAATGTTATGGATGTTATTGATGTCATTAATGTTATGGATGTTATGGATGTTATTGATGTCATTAATGTTATGGATGTTATTGATGTCATTAATGTTATGAATGTTATGGATGTTATGGATGTTATGGATGTTATTGATGTTATTGATGTCATTAATGTTATGAATGTTATGGATGTTATGGATGTTATTGATGTGATTAATGTTATGGATGTTATGGATGTTATGGATGTCGTTAATGTTATGGATGTTATGGATGTTATGGATGTTATTGATGTTATTGATGTGATTAATGTTATGGATGTTATGGATGTTATGGATGTCGTTAATGTTATGGATGTTATGGATGTTATTGATGTTATTGATGTGATTAATGTTATGGATGTTATGGATGTTATGGATGTCGTTAATGTTATGGATGTTATGGATGTTATTGATGTGATTAATGTTATGGATGTTATGGATGTTATTGATGTTATGGATGTCGTTAATGTTATGGATGTTATGGATGTTATTGATGTGATTAATGTTATGGATGTTATGGATGTTATGGATGTTATGGATGTTATTGATGTTATGGATGTCATTGATGTTA
>NC_083767.1:2654534-2677034 GCF_963514075.1 Conger conger
GTGTATCATGTGACAGGTGTGAGTGTGTGTGTATCAGACAGGTGTGTGTGTGTATCAGGTGACAGGTGTGTGTGTGTGTGTGTGTGTGTGTGTATCATGTGACAGGTGTGAGTGTGTGTGTATCAGACAGGTGTGTGTGTGTGTGTATCAGGTGACAGGTGTGTGTGTGTGTGTGTGTGTATCATGTGACAGGTGTGAGTGTGTGTGTCTCAGACAGGTGTGTGTCTCTCAGACCCTACAGGTGCTGGTTCACGGAGAGGGCCCGGATGTGACGCTGGTGAAGGTGCTGAACTGTGACACTATCTCCCAGGTGAAGGAGAAGATCATCGAGCAGGTGTACCGGAACCTGTCGTACTCACAGAGACCCAAGGTCGACAGCGTCACTCTCGGTGAGCGAGAACCTGTGAGACTGACTGCGGCTACTCGGCCGTTTGGGAAAATAAAGCTGTACTCTATTCTACTATAGCGTGTTCTCTGGTATTCTGATCCTGATGGGTTTTATTTTACTACAGTCACACCTGGGACTTAAAATTGAAATTCAGTTTATGGAACAAGAACATTCCCTTTGATGCTCTGCGGGGCTCCATCAGCTCATTAATGGGGTTTTACTTCATTCCCTGAATTGACTGAAGTTGAGATGGATTTGACCACCAGCTCTCGTTGCTATACTGTTGTTTGTGAAAATGAATATTGTTCAAAATATCTCTCCGTTTATTTGACTGTGTCAGCAGAACTGCTGATTCTAGTACTTCTTGCTACACTGTTGGCAGACTTTTAGAATATTTTTTTGAAAAGTATTTGTTGTACAGTTGTGCCCTAAGGCGAGTATGTGTGTATGTGTGTGTGTGTGTGTGTGTGTGTGTGTGCGTGTCTGGGTGTGTGTGTGTGCGTGTGTGCGTGTGCGTGTGCTTGCGCGTGCGCGTGCGTGTGTGCGTGTGTGCGTGTGCGCGTGTGCGTGTGTGCGTGCGTCTGTGCGCGTGTGTGTGTGCGTGTGCGTGTGCGTGTGCGTGCGTGCGTGGGTGTGCGTGCGTGCGCGTGTGTGTGCGTGTGTGCGTGTGCGTGTGCGTGTGCGTGTGCTGTTGTTCCTGCCCTGTCCACAGAGTGGCGCCCGGGCTCTACGGGGCAGATCCTGTCGGATCTGGACCTCACGTCGCAGAAAGAGGGCAGGTGGAAACGCATGAACACGCTGGCGCATTACAACGTGAGTTTGCACAGAAACGGCTAAGCTGGTCCAACAGAGCTGGAGAGAGGGGCTGGGGGTTTTAAAGTCTGATGAGAGAATTTCAGCCTGGGATGGGATGGGATCCTTATCACATTCACTAATCCCATAGAGGAGATTTTTTACCAGCAGAAAAGAAAAGTGAGTTTCAGATGCATATTTGAGCTGATCTGCAGATCTGCAGTCAATCCTAATACACTGACTACAGTGGCTCAGTGCCCAGGTGGAGGAATGCTGGGAAACTCCATCTCTTCTGTAATTAATCTAAGACCTTGATGTTTCATTTGAATCCGTCTGTGTGCTGTAGATGATTAGCATATCTTTGGCATCCTGCCGTCTCTCCTTCAACATGCTTTACTTGTGGTGACTTGGCCTGTATTTACCATGTGAACTCGACTTGACATTCAAGGCTATGGGTAACTGATACTTTTTCTGATTTGTACCTCATGTGACCTGTTCTGTCATTGTTCTAAGGGCCTTTGGTATACATCACTTTGGATAGAAGTGTCCGCCAAATAAATGTAACATGTTAACGAGGAACCTCCATCAGATTGAGCTGAGCTGTCTGTGTTCCAGGTTCGAGACAATGCCACGCTGGTCCTGTCAAAGGTTCTGCACCCACAGCAGTCCTACGACCAGAACCAGGACAGCCACGAAGAGAGTGAGGCTCTAACCCACCAACACAATCACGCACGACGACCAGAACCGGCCCTTCGGCCCAGATAATGACGAATAATCTTCACTGGAATAGCTTTTTACAACTTTACAAAGGGCTTCACACAGAATAAAAAAACAATATTGCAGTTAAAATACAAACACAAGCACATAGAAAAAAGCAGAAGGGAATACATAATGACAGCCGATTTTCACCTGTGATCCAGAGTCTCCCACAATGCAGCCAGCCTGAACACACTGAACGACTCGGAAGGGCTTCGAGGTTGAATATCTTCATCAGAAAAAAGGCTTCTTTTGCAGATTTTTAAAGAAGGCTTTATTTTCACAGTAGATTCAGGAAGGACAGTTCTTCTTTAAGAGGATCGTACATTTTGCTTTCAGTCACGTTTCCTTTTATAATTATCAGGCATCTGTTATTCACTTTCTAGCAGCATCTAAAAGGTCAAAGTATTTCACATACACATTTCACACACATATACCCATATCTTCTATGAATCCAAATTAGATAATCAGAAGAATGTTCAACAAGAAACTCATTTTAAATGTTCTCCTACAGAGGAAACTCCAGCCCAGTCCTGATTCCACATGTTAAAGAGCTAAAGCATTTCACCCAAGTCTGACCCAGATTTAACCCAGGTCTGACCCAAGTCTGACCCAGGTTTAAACCAAGTCTGACCCAGGTCTGTCTTTAGTCTGAGCCCACGTCTGACCCAGGCGTGGCCCGGTTCTGACCCTGCGACCCTTCTCCAGGGAACGCCCTGCTGGAGGATGATAAGGTGTTCCACCTGGTGCGCCCTGCCGAGGAGCTCGACGAGATCAAGTCCAAACGCGGCAGCATGAAGGATAAGTCCATGACCAAAGCCATCACCGAGATCTACCTGACCCGGCTGCTCTCTGTCAAGGTGAGCCACGCGCCGCTAACGTGCTCGAGCTACCGCTGGCCACAGGGCGTTTTCCACCTCCGAATCCACAAAGAATTCAATAATAACAATAATACTAACGTGAAGTGAGATGAGAGGCAAACAGACGGTTTTTAAAAAAACAACGTAGTCTTCTTACTGGTATATTTGTGCTTGTGTGTGCTGTCCTGTATACATGCCCACAGTATTTATCCTGTCTCAGGGGTAACTGCGATAGATTAATCAGCTCCATAAGCCCAGATGCTACACAGTCTGGTGTCTACGCTGGGCAAATCTTTCCCAGAAAGGAAATAAACCATCCATCATATGTGACGGTTAAATTCAAATGGAAACATTCTGTTTGACGACTGCAGACATTGTATTAAGCATTTAAGCATTTATTAACACGTTGTATTCGATAATTGGCCTACTATGCTATTAGCAGCACTTGGCTAAATGATAAATAACAACTTTAAAGTCTGTTGTCTGACATTTTATTTATTTATTCATTTAGTCAGGCGAAGGCGCATTTTTCCGAAACGTTGGTCAATAAAACACCGCAAAGGAGAATACTTCAGTGACTTGCTTTTTAATGTTTATTTAGCCAGAAACCAATATCTGTTTGCTTTATTACGCGTCAGACCTTAATAACCCTGGTGGTTTGTGGTTCTTATTTTTCATCTAATAATTCATGAAATTACAATGCAAATCAGACGGTGCGTCTGCATCGTAATTTCGTGAATTATTAGATGAATAACGAATCATATTCCCCATACCGTCTCCGGCGAATCCCCTTGCAGAGCCAGGCTGTGTGTTTTTTACAGAGAGCTGATAACAATTTTACAGCAAGTCATGTTGCCATGGAGCTGAAGGAAAGATGGAAGATGATTTGGTACAGATCTGAGGACCCAGTCAGTCTTACGCCGATAAGACTGTGCCCCGCTTAGCGTTCTATTACCGCCTTCTGGATTCTATCGCTTCACTGTTGAACATTAAAGGAGGAAAAATTGCAGGTCTTAAACTGGTGGAGAAATATTGGAGAGAGAAGACAGAAGAGCCCTTATCGGAGTGACCCGACACATTATAGCAGATAAGCAATTCTGCCTTGAATGTCTTTTCCATTCAAGATGGGTCTGTTACCCATTACTTATATAACTGAATCATTTCCAGCCCTGCGTGTCCCGGCTCTGAATGTTAGTAATTTAGGGGAAATGAGAGTGATGCACAGTGGATTAACCAGCTGTGATTTAAGACGTCTCTCGTGTAGCTCCTAGGCTGTCGTTTGTGAGTTGTGAGGTACACGAGGAAGAATAAGCGTGCAACATAACTTAAATGACACTCGTTCCACAGACATGCACGCCAGCAACACTGAACACTGCACCGTAACGTGCACATACCGTTTTGAAAACATCTGAATTCTGTATTATATGTTAGGCAACATTTTAGGGTCATAGAAAAGCTTTTCTGGAATAAGTTGGTCTTGGTACGCTTGGGCGTGTACTCGGGGGGCATAAACAGGACTTTTAAAAATGACCTCTGTGTCGGTCCTGCTTGTACTTGCATAGAATTTCAGAGCTGTTGAGCTGATCCAGGATTAGCGGTGCCTTAAGCTCATAGTGGATGAGGTTGGATACAGATCAGTTTGCATTTAAGCTCATAGTGGATGATGTTAGGATACGGACACTAGAGAACTGACGCGCCTTCAACTTTTTTCTGTTCGCCACGAACTTTAGCTAACAGTTTGAAAATTGAGTGTGCGGCGAGCAAAATGGCTACCGACAGAAATTACAACAAGAGAACAGAAGTTGATAATCACTTGGCTGTTAATGCTAATACTGCACTTTGATCAAGGTAAGCAGCTAATCAACTAGTCAGCACTGTTAGACCTAAGTCTCAAATTTGTGTTATAAAGACCGTTGCGAGGCAGGCTGAGCTCTAACTACGCCCCCTAGTGACCAGGTCCCCGCAGTGCGGAATGTGCTGTAGGTTTGTTTTTAGGGTACACTGCAGGGACCCCAACATGCTCGTTTATGACGTAACATAACTATGAGAACAGGCCATTCAGTCCACTAAAGGGAGCTGGCGCAGTTTACGTACCGACTCCGTCCTATCCAGCGCTGTATCAAGCCTGGTCTTGAAGACCCCGAGAGTTTCTGCCTCTACTACATTTCCTGGCAAGCTATTCCGCACAGTGACCACGCTGTGTGGAAAAAATACCGCCTAATGTCTGCGTGGAATTAGCCTTTTGCTAATTTCAATATAAGTCTCCTCTTGAGGACACATCTGTGTGCTGTGTTGTGTTTTAGGGTACACCTCAGTGACCCTGTGCTGTGTTGTGTTTTAGGGTACACCTCAGTGACCCTGTGCTGTGTTGTGTTTTAGGGTACACCTCAGTGACCCTGTGTTGTGTTTTAGGGTACACCTCAGTGACCCTGTGTTGTGTTTTAGGGTACAGCTCAGTGACCCTGTGTTGTGTTTTAGGGTACAGCTCAGTGACCCTGTGCTGTGTTGTGTTTTAGGGTACAGCTCAGTGACCTCAGTACTGTGTTGTGTTTTAGGGTACACCTCAGTGACCCTGTGTTGTGTTTTAGGGTACAGCTCAGTGACCCTGTGTTGTGTTTTAGGGTACACCTCAGTGACCTCAGTACTGTGTTGTGTTTTAGGGTACACCTCAGTGACCATGTGCTGTGTTGTGTTTTAGGGTACAGCTCAGTGACCCTGTGTTGTGTTTTAGGGTACACCTCAGTGACCCTGTGTTGTGTTTTAGGGTACACCTCAGTGACCATGTGCTGTGTTGTGTTTTAGGGTACACCTCAGTGACCGTGTGCTGTGTTGTGTTTTAGGGTACACCTCAGTGACCCTGTGTTGTGTTTTAGGGTACAGCTCAGTGACCCTGTGTTGTGTTGTGTTTTAGGGTACACCTCAGTGACCCTGTGTTGTGTTTTAGGGTACACCTCAGTGACCGTGTGCTGTGTTGTGTTTTAGGGTACAGCTCAGTGACCTCAGTACTGTGTTGTGTTTTAGGGTACAGCTCAGTGACCTCAGTACTGTGTTGTGTTTTAGGGTACACCTCAGTGACCTCAGTGCTGTGTTGTGTTTTAGGGTACACCTCAGTGACCGTGTGCTGTGTTTTAGGGTACACCTCAGTGACCGTGTGCTGTGTTGTGTTTTAGGGTACACCTCAGTGACCATGTGCTGTGTTGTGTTTTAGGGTACACCTCAGTGACCCTGTGTTGTGTTGTGTTTTAGGGTACAGCTCAGTGACCTCAGTACTGTGTTGTGTTTTAGGGTACAGCTCAGTGACCTCAGTGCTGTGTTGTGTTTTAGGGTACACCTCAGTGACCCTGTGTTGTGTTTTAGGGTACACCTCAGTGACCCTGTGTTGTGTTTTAGGGTACACCTCAGTGACCTCAGTGCTGTGTTGTGTTTTAGGGTACACCTCAGTGACCCTGTGCTGTGTTTTAGGGTACACCTCAGTGACCGTGTGTTGTGTTGTGTTTTAGGGTACAGCTCAGTGACCCTGTGCTGTGTTTTAGGGTACAGCTCAGTGACCGTGTGCTGTGTTGTGTTTTAGGGTACAGCTCAGTGACCGTGTGCTGTGTTGTGTTTTAGGGTACAGCTCAGTGACCCTGTGTTGTGTTTTAGGGTACACCTCAGTGACCCTGTGTTGTGTTTTAGGGTACACCTCAGTGACCGTGTGCTGTGTTGTGTTTTAGGGTACACCTCAGTGACCGTGTGCTGTGTTGTGTTTTAGGGTACACCTCAGTGACCGTGTGCTGTGTTGTGTTTTAGGGTACAGCTCAGTGACCTCAGTACTGTGTTGTGTTTTAGGGTACACCTCAGTGACCGTGTGCTGTTGTGTTTTAGGGTACAGCTCAGTGACCGTGTGCTGTGTTGTGTTTTAGGGTACACCTCAGTGACCCTGTGTTGTGTTTTAGGGTACACCTCAGTGACCCTGTGTTGTGTTTTAGGGTACACCTCAGTGACCGTGTGCTGTGTTGTGTTTTAGGGTACACCTCAGTGACCCTGTGTTGTGTTTTAGGGTACACCTCAGTGACCCTGTGTTGTGTTGTGTTTTAGGGTACACCTCAGTGACCGTGTGCTGTGTTGTGTTTTAGGGTACACCTCAGTGACCGTGTGTTGTGTTTTAGGGTACACCTCAGTGACCCTGTGTTGTGTTTTAGGGTACACCTCAGTGACCGTGTGCTGTGTTGTGTTTTAGGGTACACCTCAGTGACCATGTGCTGTGTTGTGTTTTAGGGTACAGCTCAGTGACCTCAGTACTGTGTTGTGTTTTAGGGTACAGCTCAGTGACCTCAGTGCTGTGCTGTGTTTTAGGGTACAGCTCAGTGACCGTGTGCTGTGTTGTGTTTTAGGGTACCCTGCAGCAGTTTGTGGATAACTTCTTCCGGAGCGTGCTGTGTTCGGGGGCCGTGGTGCCCCCCGCGGTGAAGTACTTCTTTGACTTCCTGGACGAGCAGGCTCTGAAGCACGAGAACGTGGACGAGGAGACCATCCACATCTGGAAGACCAACAGGTCCGCCGCCCGCCGCCCGCCCACGCCGCGCCGTTTCACTCCCTGAAAACACTCACTGCTGTCCTAGCCAGGCTCTCTCAACCTGCCACCGTATCAGCCCCTGATTAAAATGGCTTAAAGCTTTCTCCCTCTCCACCTCAGCTGGTGTGTGGTGAGCGTTGAGGCACAAAATGGCCGTTGGTGGTGGTCGGGGCGAGTTTCCCCCTCATCACTGTAAAACGCGTGTGAGAAAAGCTCAATATAAAAGCAAGGAATATTATAAATATTTGTATTGTCGTTGTTATTATTATTATTATTATTATTATTATTTACTATTATTATTATAAAAATTGTTTTATAAAAATAAAAATAGAAGCTGATTTTAACCTGATTTTAACCTCTTATAAATGAATGCAATGGAGAAATGGGCAGCAAGCCCCAGACTAATGTAGCCGCCAGAAATACACAAATGTTTTTCCACATTTTTATTCTTCAACTGCAACTGGGGACCGGCTGGTGTGCTGTGATGTACAGCTGGAAAATAATTCTGCACATTATATCATCCGTGTGTCATCCTGCCATGTGCGAAGCCATCTCCTTGGTTACTGTGTGCGAGTGCGTTTTCGGCGTGCGGCGGTGCCTGAAATTGGCGGTTTGAAGGCGGTGTTTTAATAATGGATGGGGGGGTCACTGCTCGTTAGGGGGGTCGTGCGAGATCCCCGCTGGGCTGCGCCGAGGCGTCTCACCTGTTAATGAAACACCTGCATCGCCTTCTCTATCCTCCCCAGTCTCGGAGCGCCCTGCTCTTCCCCGCGTGCCGTTCTGGAAGCTTCTCCAGCATTCAGGCTATTTCTGTACCTGGTTATTAGTTAGCGGTGGGGAAAGCAGTACAGAACTAGAGATGTAGAAAGGCAGAGAACGTGTAGATGGTGTGTTCAGATTGATCCACAAAGGCAGCATTTTAAATGGAGACGGATTGGGCTCTTATTTTAGCTAAAGACAGAGGTGTGTAGGTCAAACGATTGATGTTTACACTATGGCACTGCCTTCATGTGTGTGTGAGTGTGTGAGTGAGTGAGTGAGTGTGTGAGTGAGTGAGTGTGTGAGTGAGTGAGTGTGTGAGTGAGTGAGTGTGTGAGTGAGTGTGTGAGTGTGTGAGTGTGTGAGTGTGTGAGTGTGTGAGTGTGTGAGTGAGTGTGTGAGTGTGTGAGTGTGTGAGTGTGTGAGTGTGTGAGTGTGTGTGTGAGTGTGTGAGTGTGTGTGTGAGTGTGTGAGTGAGTGTGTGTGTGAGTGTGTGAGTGTGTGAGTGTGTGAGTGAGTGTGTGAGTGTGTGAGTGTGTGAGTGTGTGAGTGTGTGTGAGTGAGTGTGTGAGTGTGTGAGTGTGTGAGTGTGTGAGTGTGTGAGTGAGTGAGTGAGTGAGTGAGTGTGTGAGTGTGTGAGTGTGTGAGTGTGTGAGTGTGTGTGTGTGTGAGTGAGTGAGTGTGTGAGTGAGTGAGTGCGTGAGTGAGTGAGTGAGTGAGTGTGTGAGTGAGTGAGTGAGTGAGTGAGTGAGTGAGTGAGTGAGTGAGTGAGTGAGTGAGTGTGTGAGTGAGTGTGTGAGTGTGTGAGTGTGTGTGTGAGTGTGTGAGTGTGTGTGTGTATGTGAATGCATGTTTCCATGCTATCATGATGTGTAGCTCTTTGCCTCACTGCAGTTTTCAAGGAGCAAGAGCTGTGTATAGTGCATAGTGTATGTACTCCATAGTTTATTGTGTATAGCATATAGTACATAGTATACAGTGTACAGTTTAATGCATAATGCATAGAGGACAGTACATGGTATAGTGTATAGTACATAGTGTACAGTGTGTAGTGCACAGTGCACATTGTGTATTATGTATAGTGCATAGTGCACAGTATGTATAGAGAACAGTGTGTATACTACATAGTGCAGTGTACGGTGTGTATAGTACATAGTGCACAGTATGCATAGTACATAGTGCACAGTGTGCATAGTACATAGTGCACAGTGTACATAGTGCACAGTGTACATAGTGCATAGTACATAGTGCACAGTGTACATAGTGCATAGTGCATAGTACATAGTGCACAGTGTACATAGTGCATAGTGCATAGTACATAGTGCACAGTGTTTAGCGGTGTTTGTGTCCCTGCAGCCTGCCCCTGCGCTTCTGGGTGAACATCCTGAAGAACCCGCACTTCATCTTCGACGTGCACGTGACTGAGGTGGTGGACGCCTCTCTCTCTGTCATCGCCCAGACCTTCATGGACGCCTGCACCAAGACCGAGCACAAGCTGAGTCGGGTGAGAGAGGGCTCGAGCCCCCAGCCCCGCAGGGGAGCGTCTGATTGGCCGTAGTGAGGGGAGGGATCCATTCAGCGCCCCTGTGGGGGAGCAGACCCTGCAGCCCGTCTGCATGGGCTGCGCAGACGCTCTGACACAGTGACTGCGCAGCCCAGGAACTCATGAGTAACTTGTGAGGAATAAAAAATGTTTCTTTTTTAAGTTAGATTATACAAGTATGGAAGAGTTAAAAAGAGGGACAGGGAGGGGCGCTCTGGTGAGAGAGAGGCCTGCAGACACAGTCTTCACTTCCGTTCTCCCCCCCCCCCAGGATTCCCCCAGCAACAAGCTGCTCTATGCAAAGGAGATCTCCACCTACAAGAGGATGGTGGATGAGTAAGTGCTGTCTGCTCTTTCCACACGTTTCACAAACTCAGATTCCTCTAAATCCGCCCCTTCTTAAAGTGGCTGTCTGATGCAGTCTCTCTTAACTCCTGCCCCCTCTGTTACCCCTGATCTAAGAGCTTTGCACAGTCACACAGACCTCATAATGTCAACTGTGTCAAACATCCTCACGACATCACCTGTCTCCATAGCTACTACAAGGGCATCAGGCAGATGGTGTCGGTCAGCGACCAGGACATGAACACACACCTGGCTGAGGTCTCACGGGTAAGGGACACCTCACCTCTCAGATTATAATCCCTGTTTCATTATATACTGAGGCTCAGGTTATAATCCCTGTTTCATTATATACTGAGGCTCAGATTATAATCCCTGTTTCATTATATACTGAGGCTCAGGTTATAATCCCTGTATTATATACTGAACCCCAGACTATAATCCCTGTTTCATTATATACTGAGGCTCAGGTTATAATCCCTGTATTATATACTGAACCCCAGACTATAATTCTTGTTTATATACTGAACCCCAGACTATAATCCCTGTATTATATACTGAACCCCAGACTATAATTCTTGTTTATATACTGAACCCCAGACTATAATCCCTGTATTATATATTGAGGCTCAGGTTATAATCCCTGTATATACTGAACCCCTCTTTTGTGTCTTGCAGTCTCACACAGACAAGCTGAACACACAGGTGGCCCTGCATCAGCTCTACCAGTATGCAAGCAAATACTACGACGGGGTATGTATCTTCTGTGTGGTACACACACTCTACCAGACTCAAGAATATGTGTGGTACACACACTCTACCAGACTCAAGAATATGTGTGGTACACACACTCTACCAGACTCAAGAATTTACATTTGCAACTGCATTTAGGAGAATGACTATACAAATGTAAATCAAGTAATTCATGTATAGTGTTGACTAAGGTTTAAACTAAAAATAAGTGAACTTTGCCCTTGTTTGTTTATTATCTTTCCACAAAGACCTGCTTTTGATTTAAAAAAAAAAAAAAAGTGTATATAGTTGCTGGTTGTCACAAGTTACCTCTAGACTCTCATGTGGGATTCTGTGTTCATTACATTACATTACATTACATTACATTACATTACATTACATCACATCACATCACATCACATTACACTACACTACACTACACCACACCACATCATTGGCAGACGCTCTTATCCAGAGCGACGTACAGTTGATTAGACTAAGCAGGAGACAATCCTCCCCTGGAGCAATGCAGGGTTAAGGGCCTTGCTCAAGGGCCCAACGGCTGTGCAGATCTTATTGTGGCTACACCGGGATTAGAACCACCGACCTTGCGTGTCCCAGTCATGTACCTTAACCACTACACTACAGCCGCCTCACGGCTAAATGTTCAGTGTAGTACATAGTATATATAATATATAATACAGTGTGTATTCAGAACCCATATTAATGCCTCTCATTCACCCATTCAACGGTGAAATCAAACCGACAGCCGCTCTTCCCTCCTGAGTTAATGTGGCCCCTTCAGTGCGTTCTGTCTGAGTTAATGTGGCCCCTTCAGTGCGCTCTCTCTGAGTTAATGTGGCCCCTTCAGTGCGTTCTCTCTGAGTTAATGTGGCCCCTTCAGTGCGCTCTCTCTGAGTTAATGTGGCCCCTTCAGTGCGCTCTCTCTGAGTTAATGTGGCCCCTTCAGTGCGCTCTCTCTGAGTTAATGTGGCCCCTTCAGTGCGCTCTCTCTGAGTTAATGTGGCCCCTTCAGTGCGTTCTCTCTGAGTTGATGTGGCCCCTTCAGTGCGCTCTCTCTGAGTTAATGTGGCCCCTTCAGTGCGCTCTCTCTGAGTTAATGTGGCCCCTTCAGTGCGCTCTCTCTGAGTTAATGTGGCCCCTTCAGTGCGTTCTCTCTGAGTTAATGTGGCCCCTTCAGTGCGCTCTCTCTGAGTTAATGTGGCCCCTTCAGTGCGCTCTCTCTGAGTTAATGTGGCCCCTTCAGTGCGCTCTCTCTGAGTTAATGTGGCCCCTTCAGTGCGTTCTCTCTGAGTTAATGTGGCCCCTTCAGTGCGCTCTCTCTGAGTTAATGTGGCCCCTTCAGTGCGTTCTCTCTGAGTTGATGTGGCCCCTTCAGTGCGCTCTCTCTGAGTTAATGTGGCCCCTTCAGTGCGCTCTCTCTGAGTTAATGTGGCCCCTTCAGTGCGTTCTCTCTGAGTTAATGTGGCCCCTTCAGTGCGTTCTCTCTGAGTTAATGTGGCCCCTTCAGTGCGTTCTCTCTGAGTTGATGTGGCCCCTTCAGTGCGCTCTCTCTGAGTTAATGTGGCCCCTTCAGTGCGTTCTCTCTGAGTTGATGTGGCCCCTTCAGTGCGCTCTCTCTGAGTTAATGTGGCCCCTTCAGTGCGCTCTCTCTGAGTTAATGTGGCCCCTTCAGTGCGCTCTCTCTGAGTTAATGTGGCCCCTTCAGTGCGTTCTCTCTGAGTTAATGTGGCCCCTTCAGTGCGCTCTCTCTGAGTTAATGTGGCCCCTTCAGTGCGCTCTCTCTGAGTTAATGTGGCCCCTTCAGTGCGCTCTCTCTGAGTTAATGTGGCCCCTTCAGTGCGCTCTCTCTGAGTTAATGTGGCCCCTTCAGTGCGCTCTCTCTGAGTGAATGTGGCCCCTTCAGTGCGCTCTCTCTGAGTGAATGTGGCCCCTTCAGTGCGCTCTCTCTGAGTTAATGTGGCCCCTTCAGTGCGTTCTCTCTGAGTTAATGTGGCCCCTTCAGTGCGCTCTCTCTGAGTTGATGTGGCCCCTTCAGTGCGTTCTCTCTGATGCCCTCTCTGGTGTTCCCGCAGATCATCACCTCTCTGGACGAGGACCCGGCGGCCCAGAGCAAACAGCTGACCCTGCGGCTGCAGCAGATCGCTGCAGCGTTGGAGAACAAGGTGACAGACCTCTAACCCCCAGAGGAGGAGGGGGGGGGGTATCAGGAGCGCCGTGGGGGGGCGGTGTGATCTCAGCAGGCCTGGGGGAACAGGAGCGGGGGCCCTGGCTGTTTTTAAACTCTCCTGGACAAATCGCCGTTCGGTTGTTTTCTGGAACGATAATCATCCATGAGGCCTTCACTTGCCACGGAGTGTCCCCAACCCCTTCTGCCCGGAGACCAGCTAACCCGAACCCAGCCCCTCCGCCAACGTCACCTCTGAGAGGGGAGGGGGGGCCGTGCTGGGCCCCACAGCGTCGATGGACCCTCGCTCACGGAGAGCGCCTGGCTTCGCCCGCCCGACTTCCCCTCCTGCCACCACCACAGCCAGCCGAACAGGCCCAGCATTACTCCCTGGCTCCATTCAACAACACCAACACAAAACCCACATGTTCAATTTTTTCCTGTGCAGAGAAGTATTATATATTTTTTATTGTATGGCCTTTCTTCGGGAAAGCTTTGTAAGCAGAAAGTAAGCCATTTTGTTTTGTTGTGTCTGAAGATGGTAGTGTGTCCAGTGTCCTGTGTGAGTATCCGCACAGACATTCGCTCATTCACCGGACTCCTGTCGTCCAATGGCTGTGTGGATGGGCCTGTGTGTGAAACAGCCGCAGGAGAATAGCAGATTGTGACTGAAAAGTGATCATTCCTATTGTGTGATAGTTGTATCGGGTGCGGTGTTTGTGCTTGGGTCATACGGTACAGTCGCAGAAGGTGGTGGGCCTCCTACAGCAGTGGTGTGGCTGAATTTGAGGTTCCGCTTGGGTAATGTTCCCCCCTGTAGACCAATGCTGAAGTAAGGGCGTGCCTGTTTTCACTTCAGTTTATTGCACTGTGTGTTCTGCGTTAAACATATAGACCAAGTTCGACTGCAAACTGTTATTGTGGCGTAGTGGGTGTGGCGTGTCATATTACTGAAGCCACACAGCTTCTCAGTCGCTTAGCTTTTTAAATAATGAGGCTTATTTTTGCCTTCAGTCTTGTCTCTTGCGCTTTGACATTTGGTGATCTCACAAATGAGTAAACGCTGGTATTAGATTGTCACGTTGATTGGATTCATTTTGCAATTAGGCTGAATGCGTATACTTTACTACGAAGGCACTAACTTTTAAAACTCGCTTGGAGACCAAGACACGGCAAACGCTTCAGGGTACTCCATAGATGTTACCTAGGGAGGTAAACAGAAGTGGCTGAGTTGTTGCGTTAGACCATCCTGTTTTTTAATTGCTTCCTGTTTTTTAATTGCTTTCAAAATCTTACAGCAAACTTAAAAGCACACCTGACCTTCTAATGCCTTTGTCGACGGCTGTGCTTTTTGAGAGAGTTGTTGTGCTTTTTGAGAGAGCTGTTGTGCTTTTTCAGAGAGCTGTTGTGCTTTTTCAGAGAGTTGTTGAGTAAGATGTTGCTGTCCCCGGGCAACATGTGGATCTGCTAGAGCAATACTGTCAGAACTGGGCCCTGACAGGACACTTAAAACAAATCTGAGAGAGAGATATATATATATATATATATATATATATATATATATATATATATATATATATATATATAATTCCTTTGCTAAACAAAAATGCCTACACATAAATTGTCAGACCATAAATGCAACAGTACTTTTTTCTAAATGTAACTTACAGCTTTTGCAAGCTATTAGTAGGCTATGGTGTTGGGATTTTTTTTTTTAATAAATTGCTTGCCAAGGTGAACCGTATACATGATATGTGTTCCCTGCAATATTTTATTGTGACATCACCGTTAGTTCTAAATTGCAGAGGCATGCATAACTATAGCATTTGATTTATTAGAAGTGGTACGTCTTCAGAATATTCACATAATATCATTGCGCCGAGATTGAAGGTAGCAGTGTAAATTCATTAGCCTATTTAGCGGTACATATCGTTTTTAATTAGTGTCCTTTTGATGAAACTGGGGCAGTCAGCCGCCTCCTATTCTTCGTATCCGATTGTTTGTGTGTCAGATTTCACTCCGGGTTTTTAATCTCCAGTGACACGCCACTTTTCGGTGCTGTAAATAACCGGTGTGAGTTTCTGCGGCGCCAGGCCTGATTTTTATTTTCATTCCTCCTATTTCGGAGATTGAGGTCAGGAAGCGGGCTGTCACCGCCAGCCAGGCGGCGTCTTGGCACGGGCCACGCGAGACAGAACGGGTTCCAGTTCTGCGCAGAACGGGAGCAGCGGGGGGTTCTCTTGATCTTAATTAAATCCAGATTGCGCACTTCTTCTTTTCCCCGCTTGCTTCCATATTTTATCTCAAATTCGAGTCCCGAGAGCTCAAAGCAAAGCTTTTGTTTGCCTTCCTTTAACCAAAAAGTGCCTTAATAATAATGTATAGGAATTGTTTTTCAAAAAAAAAAAAATCATTATATTATAGTAATATGGATTCTGCCGTGTTTTAGCAATCTTGTGATACCACGTGCCGTCGGATAATACGAGTGTGCTGCAGTGATCACGTGCCAACGTGTGTGTGGTGTGTCTGTAGCAGACGCCCGAGCACGCAGGACTCCCCTATACTGTTTGAAGTGTGTTTTGTGCTAGATGTCCGTGGAGTGGTCTCATAGGGTGCTGAAAGCTGTGTCAAAGGCTCGGGTAAAGGTAGTGACAAGCTTACTTAGAAATGTCTCCCAAAATCTGTCACTCCTCAGCGAGTCTGAGAGCGTCGAAGTAGAAAACCGAATATTTTAATCGTCTCGTGTTTTTTTCTTTTATAACGTGCTTGAGAAAAAAAAAAAAAAAGACTTTCAAAATGGACTGTCCACTGTATGTATGAAAAGGCTGTGTAGTGCGCTCGACAAGAAGTCTTTTACTGCTGTGCAGTTAGCCTACTCATTTTCACTTTCTTATGACATATTACGATTGTAAAAACATGTTGACATACTGTATTCCAATGGCGTAATCCTATGCATCGAGTCCCAGCGGCTCCGTTCGTTGTGCTGTTGTCGAGATTTCCTTATATTGTTGTGAATGTGAAAAGAACAGAAATGGGACTGAAATAAACAATACAATATATAACAGAAAAGACATCATCTTTTAATCAAAGACCGTTAGAAAATCAGGCTCCGCATATATATTCCGTGCCTAACGTGCTTTTTTCAGGTGAGACGGTCAGACCCGAGGAATGGCTGCACTTACAACGTTCATCCCGAAGTCATTTCTCCGATTCTTTTTTTAAAACCCCGCTGTTCTGACCGGGGAGTTCCGCGGTTCTGTGGGCGGCCTTGTTGTGTGGAGCGCTGAAGCGAGGGCCGGTTGGATGTCTGCCTCGGCCGGCTTTGTGGTCGCTGCCAGCCGGTTCCCCAGCCCGCTGGCCCACAATGCAACGGCTCCAAGCGATCGCCGAGTACATTTTGTATTTGTGTCGAATGAATATGGAACAATTTGGGAGAATTTGGGAAATATATGTGTACACTATTTTCATGTAAAATATGAACAAAAATATTGTAAGATCTCCAGCAATAGCCCTAAAGCTATGTAAAGATATTATTATTAAACCACTAACAGTAAATAAATAAATAAAAAAAGATGAAAGAACTAGCTTGTGGTCTTATTTCCTAACATGTGAGCAGGTGAGGGAGACATCAAAGCGATCTCGGATTCCCACGGAGAGAAAGTTGGAGAAAATCTTTGATTAACATAAAACACGCAGAGACACCAACCGGAGGAGCAGAACAGCCTTGTACGGCGTAAATGAAACCGGGAATTCCCTGAAGGAAGTCACGGTATCCTCTCACACTGCGATAAAACATGTTTACCTGTTTAGCAGAGCGTTAGAACCATAAAATAAGGACTTTATTCCAACATAGAAACCAAATGCTTGGAACAAAAATGTATGGAAATGCATTTCCTTCCATAATTTTAGGATTTCACACAAGAAAGAGCAGTAGGCTTTTAAAACGAAAAATATGTATTTTATTATTTTTCTCAAAATGGCTCAGTCAATGTCAGAAAGCTAATGACTGCTAACACCAAGGAATCGTGATGTCGTTAGGATTTAGAGCGATGTTCGCGTCACTGGGCCCGATGGTGGCCATGGAAACGGTGTCAACCGTTGAGGCCATAAACTCCCTGCACCCTGTCCGCCAGACTGGTAACTCGATTTATATGCCTATCCATTGAACAGGGTCCTCTTACTTCTGAACCAGGGTTCAAAATGTTATGATCCAGGGACCCCCGCCAAGGCTCAAGGGCTCCCAGTCTACCCCCATCATAAGTTAGAAAGGATTATATATATTTTTTTTTAATTATATTTTTGAAATATTTCCCCACTGTCTACAGTACCTTGGAGGCCCCGAGGTGAAAATCCAGGTTCTAAAAAGCTCAGTCTGACTAGTTTTATGCCACCGTTATTCACTGGCAGGGAGATTGCGTTCACTGGATGTTTTAATATGCTTAGACTTGCCCATCATTTCCATTAGTCAATGTGCCCGTGAGACTGAAGGATGATCACATGACTCAGTGAAGAACTCATCAGAATATTATTAAAGATTTCCATTTCGGTCCAGGGGAGTAATCACGTTGCTGTGAGCTCTGTTTGAGACACACACACACACACACACACACACACACACTCTCTCTCACACTCACACACACTCACACACATACACTCACGCACATACTCACACACATACACACACACACACTCACACACACATACACACACACTCACACACACACACTCTCTCTCTCTCACACACACACACACACACACACACACACACACAGGTAAAAAGCAGTACAAAAATGTCTCATTTACTTTTAAAGGATATAGGTTTTACATGGTTTTAGAAGATACTGAGTCAAACAGTGTCCAAAGCTGGGCAGAACATGGACAGTGTGAACTGAAAACTTGAACTGTAATTTGCCAGATATTAAGACGGAACATTAAGCCTTTGCAGGTATGACATATATTCCCTTTTAGTGAGACATGGCATTTTCAAGGAGCGTAAGTTTAAAAATAAATGCACACATAAATGATGTCATTCGGGGTTGAGAAAGGATAAAAGCTCTGGCATTAAGCCCCCCGTCTTTATGTTCCTGGAGCAGGGCCCACAGTCTAACGTGTAAGCGCTGTTTCCTGGAGAAGAGCTCCACAGTCTGACGTGTAAAAGCTGCTTTAATGATGATTACTGATTATACTGCACATGCACACTCACACAGCTATAGATTACAAAAATAACAGGTTAGCCAACAAACCCCTGCAAGAGAAAAACTAAAAATGTAAGTTGTTCAAAAAAAAATACAAGTAAGATTAAAAATAAGGACTCTCTTGCAACAGCTTCCAAAGGTTTTGGAGGTCTAATGTTTAGTGTGGGAACCACCCATTCCGAACCACATCGGTCTGAGGTGTTCCAGGTGAGCGCCGTGTAGAAGCCCCCTGCTGGCCAACCCCAGGTACTGCAGTAGACTGCTTCTAGTAAAACGCAGAATGGCTGAAACTGCTGAGGGTTTGGAGTTTTGGAGATGTCTACCTCTGTGTTCTTGCAAACTCTGAAGTACCACGAAAACCAGAAAATGCACAGCGCCCCCTGGAGGAAGACTTAAGAAAATCAGGTAAGCCGATTTTAAGGCTCAGCTCCCCAAACTCAATCCAAAGGCAGTAAAGCTATTTGATTGGGGTCTAAATTGACAGCTGGTGATTCATAGTGAACCATTACCCCCCCCCCTGCAATGGGCTGCCTCTGGAGGCAAAGGCTTCAAAACAAAGTGCGCTTTAAACCAGACAAATTACGGAACAGAAATATCCCCGCTGAAGCGAATATGGTTTAGTTTGGTGTGCTATGGATGATGAGACAGTGGGCCCTTCTCCAAGTCTGATTTTCCTTTTGTCATCTCCCGCTGTTCCCTCAGCCCCTGGCTCTGGAAATGTGTTGTACAGATTGCCTTTTCCAAGTGTCAAATTTCATTACATGGGGTTGTGCACCAAATGACTGAGTCAGCACTCTGTGTTCAGAGCGTGATAACCACAGAACGGTGCGGGGCTTTTTTAAACGCATTATATCAGAGTGATGCCGGCCAGCCTTCTCCAGGCTCCGACCAGCGGATGAAATGATGACATTGCACAGAGGCGCAAACTCCATTTTTGGAATTGTCAGCTGTACCCTTTGAAGTATCAGTTATGCCAGCCACACAAGCAGCCCTGCAGCTAAATCGCACTGGCCTGCAAGCAAGTGACTATATCTCCCCCTACAGGCTACACACAGTACTACAGGAGGGCCAGTGACAATTTAAAATCCTACAGCTCACACTCAGTACTACTGGAGCGCCTGTGCTACCTTTACACCCCAAAGGCTGCACACAGTACTACAGGAGAGCCAGTGACAATTGAAAATCCCACAGCTCTCACACAGTACTACAGGAGAGCCAGTGACACTTTGATACCCTACAGGCTGCACATGGTACTACAGGAGAGTCGGTGACTATTTTATATCCTGTACTAGCAAACTAACACCCTAGCACACACATCCTCTCAATGTAAAAAAGTATTTTAACTGAATTAAGTACCATCTCTGTTGAACAGTGCGATTGTAAGCATGCAGAAACGTGCGTGCGTTGGGTTAATATTTTTTGCGTATCCCTACCCAGCATGCCAAGTAAACACCACTCATTCTTTGTGCCTCTGTCAGGTCTCATCCTTTCTCCTGTGTGTCTGAGACTCGTGAAGTACCAACATCGCGTGTCGAGTCGAACACAAGGGTCTCACTGCAACTCCAGGGTCTCACTGCAACTCCAAGCGCTCCAGGTCTGAAGGCCACATGCTATCAGTGGAGTCAGTCTGATATGGAAAATTAACCATTGTAGAAAATGTAAACGGGAATAAAATGTTCCAAACTTTGTGTAAAAACTCAATGGTCTCCAGGACACTGAGCTGCATCTCCGGCCCCAGCTGAAGAGACCTGTGCGGCAGAATGGGTGTGATCTGGGTCGTGGGTACGGAGGGGAGGAGAGATCGCACTATCGGAGCAGCTTGTTGGACGAGGGCTGTGTGAGAGAGAGCACTCCTGCCTCTGCTGCAGTCCAGACTGATCCGCTCAGACCCGGTCTGGTCCGGTTCAGTCCGGTTCAGGCTTCTGACTCCTCTTGCGTGTCCTTGTCGTCCGTACTTTCTTCATCGAGCAGCCGGAACTTTCCGTCGCTGGTCAGAGGCATCGTCTTCATCAGCTCGGCCAGAGCCGCGGGATCCTGGACACGGACGTGCGATCGGTCAAAAACACGTCACATGATCAACCCCGACAGTCCATTTAAGGGCCAGGGCAAATTAGACCACAACGGGCAGAGACTCCACAACATGAATATAATCAAAATTCAACCCAATATGGGATTTATAATCATAAAATTGTTAATACCAAATAAGGTAATCAGATATGAAACTGTTTTCCACTGATGAATAATTCAAAACGTTCCACAAGCAGTGGTTTTAAGTTCTGTTCATTAGTTTGAGTCTGCAGTGATCCTAGAATAATGCACCCACCGCCTTTGGCTTTCCAAGCGGAATACGGAACATTAGCATGTTGATGCGTGTTTAAATAAAACGAGGTCGAATGTTGATGCGTGTTTAAATAAAACGAGGTCGAATGTTGATGCGTGTTTAAATAAAACGAGGTCGAATGTCGATGCGTGTTTAAATAAAACGAGGTCGAATGTCGATGCGTGTTTAAATAAAACGAGGTCGAATGTTGACGCGTGTTTAAATAAAACGAGGTCGAATGTTGACGCGTGTTTAAATAAAACGAGGTCAAATGTTGACGCGTGTTTAAATAAAACGAGGTCGAATGTTGACGCGTGTTTAAATAAAACGAGGTCGAATGTTGACGCGTGTTTAAATAAAACAAGGTCGAATGTTGATGCGTGTTTAAATAAAACGAGGTCGAATGTTGATGCGTGTTTAAATAAAACGAGGTCGAATGTTGATGCGTGTTTAAATAAAACGAGGTCGAATGTTGATGCGTGTTTAAATAAAACGAGGTCGAATGTTGATGCGTGTTTAAATAAAACGAGGTCGAATGTTGATGCGTGTTTAAATAAAACGAGGTCGAATGTTGATGCGTGTTTAAATAAAACGAGGTCGAATGTTGATGCGTGTTTAAATAAAACGAGGTCGAATGTTGAGGCGTGTTTAAATAAAACGAGGTCGAATGTTGATGCGTGTTTAAATAAAACGAGGTCGAATGTTGACGCGTGTTTAAATAAAACGAGGTCGAATGTTGATGCGTGTTTAAATAAAACGAGGTCGAATGTTGACGCGTGTTTAAATAAAACGAGGTCGAATGTTGATGCGTGTTTAAATAAAACGAGGTCGAATGTTGATGCGTGTTTAAATAAAACGAGGTCGAATGTCGATGCGTGTTTAAATAAAACGAGGTCGAATGTTGACGCGTGTTTAAATAAAACGAGGTCGAATGTTGACGCGTGTTTAAATAAAACGAGGTCGAATGTTGACGCGTGTTTAAATAAAACGAGGTCGAATGTTGACGCGTGTTTAAATAAAACGAGGTCGAATGTTGACGCGTGTTTAAATAAAACAAGGTCGAATGTTGATGCGTGTTTAAATAAAACGAGGTCGAATGTTGATGCGTGTTTAAATAAAACGAGGTCGAATGTTGATGCGTGTTTAAATAAAACGAGGTCGAATGTTGATGCGTGTTTAAATAAAACGAGGTCGAATGTTGATGCGTGTTTAAATAAAACGAGGTCGAATGTTGATGCGTGTTTAAATAAAACGAGGTCGAATGTTGATGCGTGTTTAAATAAAACGAGGTCGAATGTTGATGCGTGTTTAAATAAAACGAGGTCGAATGTTGATGCGTGTTTAAATAAAACGAGGTCGAATGTTGACGCGTGTTTAAATAAAACGAGGTCGAATGTTGATGCGTGTTTAAATAAAACGAGGTCGAATGTTGACGCGTGTTTAAATAAAACGAGGTCGAATGTTGATGCGTGTTTAAATAAAACGAGGTCGAATGTTGATGCGTGTTTAAATAAAACGAGGTCGAATGTTGATGCGTGTTTAAATAAAACGAGGTCGAATGTTGACGCGTGTTTAAATAAAACGAGGTCGAATGTTGACGCGTGTTTAAATAAAACGAGGTCGAATGTTGACGCGTGTTTAAATAAAACGAGGTCGAATGTTGACGCGTGTTTAAATAAAACGAGGTCGAATGTTGATGCGTGTTTAAATAAAACGAGGTCGAATGTTGACGCGTGTTTAAATAAAACGAGGTCGAATGTTGATGCGTGTTTAAATAAAACGAGGTCGAATGTTGACGCGTGTTTAAATAAAACGAGGTCGAATGTTGATGCGTGTTTAAATAAAACGAGGTCGAGATCAAAGCTCACCTTTTTCGCTGCTGTGATGTCCTTGGCGAGGCCGATGGTGTAGCATATCTGTGGAAGAGAACCGTTAAGAGGCTCTCGCTCTCTGTCTCTATCGATTACGCCCATTCCCTCTGGAGTCATTCGTTTAAAAGCCCTTCTCAGAACAAGCCGAGGAAATTAGCACGTTAGCACAAATGTTATTCTGCAATTAATCAGCTGATTG
>NC_083767.1:2682034-2684534 GCF_963514075.1 Conger conger
CTCCCTGTACCCATATATGAAACCTTTCCTGTTTGTCTAGTGCCTAATTGACTTCTCCCTGTACCCGTATTTGAAACCTTTCCTGTTTGTCTAGTGACTAATTGACTTCTCCCTGTACCCGTATATGAAACCTTTCCTGTTTGTCTAGAGCCTAATCTACTTCTCCCTGTACCCGTATATGAAACAGTCACTGTTTGTCTAGTGACTAATTGACTTCTCCCTGTACCCGTATATGAAACCTTTCCTGTTTGTCTAGAGCCTAATCGACTTCTCCCTGTACCCGTATATGAAACAGTCACTGTTTGTCTAGTGCCTAATCGACTTCTCCCTGTACCCGTATATGAAACAGTCACTGTTTGTCTAGAGCCTAATCGACTTCTCCCTGTACCCGTATATGAAACAGTCACTGTTTATCTAGAGCCTAATCGACTTCTCCCTGTACCCGTATATGAAACAGTCACTGTTTGTCTAGTGCCTAATCGACTTCTCCCTGTACCCGTATATGAAACAGTCACTGTTTGTCTAGTGCCTAATCGACTTCTCCCTGTACCCGTATATGAAACAGTCACTGTTTATCTAGAGCCTAATCGACCTCTCCCTGTACCCGTATATGAAACAGTCACTGTTTATCTAGAGCCTAATCGACCTCTCCCTGTACCCGTATATGAAACAGTCACTGTTTATCTAGAGCCTAATCGACCTCTCCCTGTACCCGTATATGAAACAGTCACTGTTTATCTAGAGCCTAATCGACCTCTCCCTGTACCCGTATATGAAACAGTCACTGTTTATCTAGAGCCTAATCGACTTCTCCCTGTACCCGTATATGAAACAGTCACTGTTTATCTAGAGCCTAATCGACCTCTCCCTGTACCCGTATATGAAACAGTCACTGTTTGTCTAGAGCCTAATCGACCTCTCCCTGTACCCGTATATGAAACAGTCACTGTTTGTCTAGAGCCTAATCGACCTCTCCCTGTACCCGTATATGAAACAGTCACTGTTTATCTAGAGCCTAATCGACCTGCAGTCATGTGGACTGCTTGATGCGCAGCTAATATTATACAGTAGGATGATTTAATTACATCATCAAACATCTAATTATATACCACATGGATAACAGCATTGCAATTATGTTTGCCAACAGGAAATTACAGACTACCCTGGTATCTATACAGCTGCGCATCTGCAATTATATTTAATATAATAAAAGAGGGAAAATCACACCATGTTAGTGTCAAATATTCTCCAGTTGACTCTTTACACCTGTCAGTAAATATGCGGGTTACACAAATGAAGTGCTTGGCAAATGTTTGCTAGAATGAGAAGCTGTCCTAAAAATGAAGCCTGAGCAGATTTTACCACGGAACCTGTCAACGCGGCTATATTTAATCAACAGTTTCACACTGTTTGAATATGTTCCAGTTCTGACTCTCGTGGTGGTACTTAAAAACATATTGGGCATCTCCCAGCTCTGTGAGAGTTTGACAGGGATGGATCTTTTCCAGTGTCATACACTCGTCAGAGACATGGCAGGGTTACGACCTCCGCAGCGCGAGCGATACCGCGCCCCCGCTGTTCGTCACCGAGGGAACGGAGCGCTCCTGTCAGCGTCTGCCACGCCTGCGACAGAGAGGCGGCTCCTGCCGAGAGAAGGCTTTTCATCTTCACCTGACGTGCGCTCTGCCAGGACAGCCAATGAACACTTTCTATTCCTGACAACTTTGTGCAACATCAGTCGGCTTCCCCGCTTGAGAAATCATCCTCGTACCTGTCTACGGCTGGGATAGAGGATGAGGAAGCCTCTGTTTCAGAGCGGCGTCGCGTAATGAAATGAGGCCAAACCTTCACTGTACGCTAACAATGCTAACACTGTGCTAACAATGATCGCTAACAATGCTAACACTGTGCTAACAATGATCGCTAACAATGCTAACACTGTGCTAACAATGATCGCTAACAATGCTAACACTGTGCTAACAATGATCGCTAGCACTATACTAGCTTTGTGGGTGGAATGGACTTTCCCCGAATGGGGGAATCGTCTCACCGTCCGCCTGCCCTGTTCTGGTCCAGGAACTCTGTGGCGGGGAGAACGATGTCAAACTGGATGGGGGTCCCAGGAGCAATCAGGGCCTCTGGCAAGTGACCCCTGGGGGGTTTGGGGGGAGGGTCTGAGGGGAGTGGCATGGCCCCCGGATTCGCCCTGCAGATAGACAGAAAGTACCGAACTCAGAATGCTGAAAGTCTGTCAGCAATGTGTGCTGTTTCAGTTTGATCTTTTCAGGCGTGGGGGTGGGGGTTGTTACCTGCGTGGGGGGTGTGACCTCACCTGTCGGGGTGGGGGGAACCCTCCAGCCTCTTCTCAAAGCTGGTGATGGGGGTGACCGCCTGGATCGCCGTCTGGTTTAATCTGATGGCCACGGCCTGGAGACAGGATACACACCACCATCTTCATCACCATCACCATCATCACCATCATCACCACCATCACCATCAC
>NC_083767.1:2689534-2699534 GCF_963514075.1 Conger conger
GCTCTTATATTATATCAAATTGTTTTATGTAGTATATTCAATATACTCAAAATATACTGAAGGAATATTGTTACAAATATTGCAACACTATACGGGCAAATGCACACATGCACACATAATATATCAGATAATGCAATATATTTAAAAGTATATTACTGCAAATTATGTTTATCATATTTTTCTCACACACACACACACACACACACACACATTATAATAATCTGAAAGGGCGATTACTATATTAATTATTTGAAATATCTGATATTATGTCTATGTAAAAACATAGTCGTGCAGTTCACTGTCCAAGCTGTTCCTGAGCTCTGCTCTCTGTTCATATTTCCTGATGACTCATCTCACAGCAGCTGAGAGCCATTCTAAAAGCCCTTTATCATCAGCGTCTGCCAACAGCACGCTGGTCTGCTCCGCCGCCAACGACAAACACGCCAGGCAGAGATTCTGCTCCGTCATCAGACTGTCTGCCAGATACTCCATCACACCAGCCCAACACTGAGATGACCTCCTATAAACACCGTGCTCCATCACACCAACCCAACACTGATATAACGTCCCAGAAACTCTAACCCAACACTGAGATAACGTCCCAGAAACTCTAACCCAACACTGAGATAACCTCCCAGAAACACCAACCCAACACTGAGATGACCTCCTATAAACACCGTGCTCCATCACACCAACCCAACACTGATATAACGTCCCAGAAACTCTAACCCAACACTGAGATGACCTCCCAGAAACACCAACCCAACACTGAGATAACCTCCCAGAAACACCAACCCAACACTGAGATAACCTCCCAGAAACACCAACCCAACACTGAGATAACCTCCCAGAAACACCAACCCAACACTGAGATAACCTCCCAGAAACACCAACCCAACACTGAGATGCCCAGCGGTAATTCTGCGGAAATGGCACTTTTATCTTTAAAATAAATTATAAATGAAATAAAAACAGACGGGGTACAACATTATGAAATGTCCCTGTTTTGTACCAGACGTTTTTGCACAACTTCACTCTTCTGCTGTTATGATAAATATAATGAGTCATATTGCAGCTAGACTAATATCCCAAATGATCTTACTGCTGCAGGGCAGCCAGTCTTTGTGAGAAACACAGACTCTCATAATCAGCGACTCAGATCTACATCAGAGATCAGGCTCTAAGGGAGTGTGACTCCTCACCGAACGGAGTGTGAGGACGGGGATGTGTCAGATTCACGTCGAGGGCTGTATTTAAATTACTTGCGGATGTTGAGGTAGCCGGCCCTCTGTACGAGCGTGCGGTTGGGGGGGTCGCGGTCGAGGTCGGGGGTGTAGACCGTGTCCTCCACTGAGAGCAGCTCCCTCTGTGTCGCCCGCATCTCCTCAGTCTCCCACTCCAACCGTGCCTGGATACTGAGAGAGGGAGAGAGAGGGAGGGAGAGAGGGAGGGAGAGAGGGAGGGAGAGAGGGAGGGAGGGAGGGAGGAAGGGGAGGGAGGGGAGGGAGGGAGGGAGGGAGGAAGGGGAGGGAGGGGAGGGAGGGGAGGGAGGAGAGAGAGAGAGAGAGAGAGAGAGAGAGAGGGGGGGGAGGGAGAGAGAGAGGGGGGGGAGGGAGAGAGAGAGAGGGGGGGGGAGGGAGAGAGGGAGAGAGAGAGAGAGGGGGGGGGAGGGAGAGAGGGAGAGAGAGAGAGAGAGAGGGAGGGAGGGAGGGAGGGAGGGAGGGGAGCGAGAGGGAGAGAGGGAGAGAGGGAGAGAGAGAGAGTACTGTATTCTGGTAAATAATGGCAGATTTTCTCTGGATTCCTGTGCTGAATTAGGGGCTGAGTGGAGATGTTGGGGTGGTTATCGGCTTGTTCTCTCAGCGCTGAGGACAGCGGAAGCACAATGGCGGGTCTTCACTGAGACCCCTGAGGCTCGGCCCTGGTTCTGGCTCGGCCCTGGTTCTGGCTCGGCCCTGGTTCTGGTGGGAGAGAGCGATCCTCACCTTTGTGTCGTGCCGGAGGCTCGGCTCAGGAAGCTGTCCATTTTCTTTGAAACCAGATCCGCTCCTTTCTTGAAGAAGTTCACCTGAGTTTGTAAAACTGTAATTAAAACCCCATCTCTCAGCACGAAGAGTGAGTGTGGAAAAAGACAAGAGGAAAAGTGTGTGGGTAGGTTTTTTAAATTATTTTTATATACATTTTTATAGGTTTTGTTCTAGTATGTTTTCTTATATAAGTGCAGTAGAGGAGAATGTGGAGGGGTATAGGTGAGTGTGGAGGGGTATAGGTGAGTGTGGAGGGGTATAGGTGAGTGTGGAGGGGTACAGGTGAGTGTGGAGGGGTATAGGTGAGTGTGGAGGGGTATAGGAGAGTGTGGAGGGGTATAGGTGAGTGTGGAGGGGTATAGGTGAGTGTGGAGGGGTATAGGTGAGTGTAGAGGGGTATAGAGGAGTGTGGAGGGGTATAGAGGAGTGTGGAGGGGTATGGAGGGGTATAGAGGAGTGTGGAGGGGTATGGAGGGGTATAGATGAGTGTGGAGGGGTATAGAGGAGTGTGGAGGGGTATAGGAGAGTGTGGAGGGGTATAGGTGAGTGTAGAGGGGTACCTGGGCCTGAGAGTAGCCCAGCAGTGGCTCCAGCATGGCGGCTCTCTGACGGTGCTGCAGGGCGTTCAGGGAGCAGTAGTACTGCATGGAGGCCTGGTGCTGCTTCCTGCGTGTGTACGCCACCTCCGCCACCACCTCCGCCTTCAGCTGGGACACCCACAATGCACCACTATTACCCACAATGCACCACCTCCGCCTTCAGCTGGGACACCCACAATGCACCACTATTATCCACAATGCACCACCTCCGCCTTCAGCTGGGACACACCCACAATGCACCACTATTACCCACAATGCACCACCTCTGCTTTCAGCTGGGACACCCACAATGCACCACTATTACCCACAACGCACCACCTCCGCCTTCAGCTGGGACACACCCACAATGCACCACTATTACCCACAATGCACCACCTCCGCCTTCAGCTGGGACACCCACAATGCACCACTATTACCCACAATGCACCACCTCCGCCTTCAGCTGGGACACCCACAATGCACCGCTATTACCCACAATGCACCACATCCGCCTTCAGCTGGGACACACCCACAATGCACCACTATTACCCACAATGCACCACATCCGCCTTCAGCTAGGACACACCCACAATGCACCACTATTACCCACAATGCACCACACACATGGTGTTACCCACAATGCCCCACCATTACCCACAATGCACCACCTCTGCCTTCAGCTGGGACAAACAGGGGCTGGGTGAGACCATAACACACAGCACTAGAGCGTGGTGTCTTAGCGAGACAAGCAACCAATCAGCAATCAGCAGCCTGTTTCTCATTCCCACCTTGTCATTCTCCCTCTTCTTGGGCAGCCGGCTGTATTTGACCATGGATGCCTCGTGCTCTGGAGGGAAGATAATAAATCAATCAACCAATCAATCAACCAATCAACCAATCAATCAATTGGTCAATCGATCAACTGATCAACTGGTCAATCAATAAATCCATCAATAAATCAATCAATCAACTGATCAATCAACCAACATACAAATCAGTCAACCAATAGGTTAATCTGTAAAGCATTTGAACAACTAATTAATAACTAATCTAACTTCATTAGAGTGTAAACTGAGAATGCAAACAAAAGAGGAGAGACTTGGTCCACGTACCATCACTGGCGATGCTGAATATGTCCTTCAGCGTGCTAATTTCTGCAATATAAAAAGCCATAACATGTATGAATCTCTCACACTCACACACACACATCTCGAGACAGAGAAAGCGAGAGAGAGTGAGTGAGAGAGAGATGTGGAGAGCAAGCCAGACAAACCTGCAAACAAGCTGTGAAGTGAATTGGATGGGCAGGAGGTGGTGTGTGTGTGTGTGTGTGTGTGTGTGTGTGTGTGTGTGTGTGTGTGTGTGTGTGTGTGTGTGTGTGTGTGTGTGTGTGTGTGTGTGTGTGTGTGTGTGTGTGTGTGTGTGTGTGTGTGTGTGTGTGTGTGTGTGCGCGTGCGCGTGTGTGAGAAAACTGTACCTGTCAGGTCCTTCTCTCTGAAGGTAACCATGGGAAACACCATGCCGTTAGCCAACATGGTGGCCAGCTCTGAGTGCAGGGCGTTCAGCTGGAGGGAGAGAGAGAGAGAGAAGACCCCCTGAATCAATACACCGCGATATACTGCACATATAACACCAGAACATACTGTCCATATAACCACACAATATACTGCACAAACAACACATATATCTCACAAAAGTGTGCTTTTAAAAACCTTAAAAAAGTTTCCTATAGTAGCAATAATGAGCATATTTGCTCATATTAGTTCATAAATCCCAATCATAAAACTTGCAGCAGCCCACTAATTGCTCTAACAGGTTTTTTAATTAAGTTAAATTCAGACAAATGTTATTTTATCACACATGGGTAAATTCATTTGGATCTAATCAATATTGTGCACAGGATCCTTAACAGTTAATTAACAAATTAACGAGTTAACCTCGATAACGAATCACAGTAAATACAGTACAGATATCCAAGCAAGATATCACACGTGAGAGAGAGAGAGAGAGAGAGAGAGAGAGAGAGAGAGAGAGAGAGAGAGAGAGAGAGAGTACAGTTGCAGACTAGCTGTTAGAAGGAGATCCCGGAAACAAATTAGCCTGAAAGCCTTCACAACAGCCAGGAGAACACCTTTAATAAATATATAATTCAGCACATCACAGCCCCAGTACTGATCGATCTCTCTCTCTCTCTCTCCCTCCCTCCCTCCCTCTCTCAGTATCCATTACATCTGAAAAACGTGCTCTTCCATTTGTAATCTAGAAATTCATGTGTTGCCATTTTTGCTTGGAAAAGGGATGATGAATTGCCCTCTCTCTAGCTCTCCCACAAAGGGGGGGTTCACTCCATTCCCCTGTAAGGAATATTAACTCCCTGATTATCCCAGATGATCTCACTGTTTGACCTCACCGGATTTCACAACAGAATTATGGTCTGGAAGCCCACAGGAAACCCAACTCTTTTTAGTCCACAGGAAGAGGATTATTAATCTACAGTACCATGATGAAGTACTAGCCCACTTCCTGATTTCCTCTATACATTTATCACACTGATCATTTTTAGATCTTTAGGCAAAATGTAATATGACAAAAAGGGAGCCTAGATAAACAGAAAACATTTTTTATTATTGTTTCATAAAAATAGATGCATATATATCCTATATAAATAAATATACATTATTGAACCCTGTGGGGTAATTTGTCCTAATTTGTCCTCTGTATTTGGCAGCCACAGTGAAGTGCCCAGGCCTTTCTCAAGGGCCCAACAGCTGTGCAGATCTTATTATGACTCACCTCCCACAGGACTCACCTCCATCACAGGACTCACCTGCACCACAGGACTCACCAGCACCACAGGACTCACCTCCTCCACAGGACTCACCTCCATCACAGGACTCATCTCCTCCACAGGACTCTCACCTGCACCACAGAACTCATCTGCGACACAGGACTCCCCTCCTCCATGGGACTCTCACCTCCTCCACAGGACTCTCACCTGCACCACAGAACTCATCTGCGACACAGGACTCCCCTCCTCCATGGGACTCTCACCTCCTCCACAGGACTCTCACCTGCAGCACAGAACTCATCTGCGACACAGGACTCCCCTCCTCCATGGGACTCTCACCTCCTCCACAGGACTCACCTCCATCACAGGACTCACCTCCTCCACAGGACTCACCTGCACCACAGGGCTCACCTCCGCCACAGGGCTCACCTCCTCCACAGGACTCTCACCTGCACCACAGAACTCATCTGCGACACAGGACTCCCCTCCTCCATGGGACTCTCACCTGCACCACAGGACTCACCTCCACCACAGTTTTGGAAAAGTCCTGCAGGATGCCGATGACCTCCACATCCCCCTGTCCCAGAGCAAAATTCTGCACCAAGAACAAAACGACAGGTTACTATCGCATCGCTGTGTGTGTGCGTGCCTGTGTATGCGTGTGCATGTGCGTGAGTGCGTGAGTGCGTGCTTGCGTGCGTGTGTGTATGTGTGTGTATGTGTGCGTGTACATGTGTGTGAGTGAGTGTGTGTGTATGTGTGTGTGAGTGTGAGTGTGTGTGTGCGTGCGTGCGTGTGTGTGTGCATGTGCCTGTGTGTGTGTGTGGGATGTGTGTGTGTGTGTGCGTGCGTGCGTGTGTGTGTGTGTGTGTGTGTGTGTGTGTGTGAGTTCACCTGAGTCTGGTACTCCAGCAGCTGTGTGGAGAGTTGTTCAGTAGCCAGCGCCATCTCGCTCTGGAAAGTGCGGGAAACAAAGCCAGAGCCCAGGGGTCAGGGGTCAGCGAGAGGCTCCAGCATCCGGACAGTAATCACCGTCAGCGGGAACCAGACACACTGACCCACCGCTGCTGTTGCTAAGCAACCACTGACATTAACCCCAACACATCATAACGTGGGAGATATTTTGAAGAGTAACACAGACGATATGCAGAATACACACACAGGTTCAGCCTAGATTTATGGAATTTACTATTTTTTTTAATCTACCTGCACATCAAGAATTGTTTAAAATTGAAAAGATATTTTAAAAGTTGACCAACATGCTTCACTCTCCTGGTGTGATAGACAGGAGGAATAGTGCAGGCTGCCTGTGGAGAACTTACACGTAATTAACACATAATCTCTGCCGAACAAAGTCCAAAAACAGCGGGCTTGGCAAGCCAGAGAAATTTCCTGTGATAAAATAATCTTTACACACCCATGGTAAAATAATGTGAGAATTGTAAAATATTGATATTATACTTAATGCTGTGTGATCTGCATGTCTCATAGAGATTCATAACCATCAGAGCAGAATGGAGTTAATGCATCAGAGCAGAATGGAGTTAATGCATCAGAGCAGAATGGAGTTAATGCATCAGGGCAGAATGGAGTTAATGCATCAGGGCAGAATGGAGTTAATGCATCAGGGCAGAGTGGAGTTAATGCATCAGGGCAGAATGGAGTTAATGCATCAGAGCAGAATGGAGTTAATGCATCAGAGCAGAATGGAGTTAATGCATCAGGGCAGAATGGAGTTAATGCATCAGGGCAGAATGGAGTTAATGCATCAGAGCAGAATGGAGTTAATGCATCAGAGCAGAATGGAGTTAATGCATCAGGGCAGTGATGTGTTCATTAGCTGGCCTGTAGCGTAGTAGTTAAGGTAAATGACTGGGACACGCAAGGTCGGTGGTTCTAATCCCGGTAAGATCCGCACAGCCGTTGGTCCCTTGAGCAAGGCCCCTCACATTGCATTGCTCCAGGGGAGGATTGTCTCCTGCTTAGTCTAATCAACTGTACGTGGCTCTGGATAAGAGCGTCTGCCAAATGCCAGTAATGTAATGTCATGTAATGTAATGTCATGTAATGTAATGTAATGTAATGTAATGTAATGTAAGAGACAGCTACCTGTGCCCCGTACACTCTCTGCATGGACTGCAGCAGCTGGTTGGTGTAGTCAGTCAGAGTTCCAGCATCCTCCTCAAACACACTGAGCAAGGAGCGGGTCTGTGGAACACACACACACACACGTGAGGCCACACGCACACACACACACACACGTGAGGGCACACACACACACACACACACACACACACACGTGAGGGCACACACACACACACACACACACACGAGGGCACGCACACACACACACACACACTCTCTCACACACACACACACACACACACACACACATGTGAGCGCAAACACACACAAACACACATATACTCACACATGCACGCTCACACACACATACACAAAAGTGTACACACACACACACACACACACACACACAGTATTATGTACATTATATTGAACGAGCTAAACCAGAATGACCCATAATGCTCAGTAAATATGGGTGGGGTTGGAAACCCATGGAAGGAACACAAAGGAACACAAACACACCTAAATCCGCCTGGGACCAATCGGATACGCAGCACACTGGACTGGCATTCTGACAACATAAGAGACGGTCCGTTTACAAAGGCCCGTGCGTGACACCATGCCGGTTAAAGAGTGCCACGAGGCAGGCGGTCTCCCTGTGTGACGAAGCTCCAGTGGAGGCGCCTGGGTCCTCTCACCGTCCGGCACAGACCCTGCTGGGCACAGACCCTGCTGGGCACAGACCCTGCTCTGCACAGACCCTGCTGGGCACAGACCCTGCTCTGCACAGACCCTGCTGGGCACAGACCCTGCTGGGCACAGACCCTGCTGGGCACAGACCCTGCTCTGCACAGACCCTGCTGGGCACAGACCCTGCTGGGCACAGACCCTGTTCTGCACAGACCCTGCTGGGCACAGACCCTGTTCTGCGCAGACCCTGCTGGGCACAGACCCTGCTGGGCACAGACCCTGCTCTGCACAGACCCTGCTGGGCACAGACCCTGCTCTGCACAGACCCTGCTGGGCACAGACCCTGCTGGGCACAGACCCTGCCCTGCACAGACCCTGCTGGGCACAGACCCTGCTGGGCACAGACCCTGCTGGGCACAGACCCTGCTCTGCACAGACCCTGCTGGGCACAGACCCTGCTCTGCACAGACCCTGCTGGGCACAGACCCTGCTGGGCACAGACCCTGCTCTGCACAGACCCTGCTGGGCACAGACCCTGCTGGGCACAGACCCTGTTCTGCACAGACCCTGCTGGGCACAGACCCTGTTCTGCGCAGACCCTGCTGGGCACAGACCCTGCTGGGCACAAACCTTGCTCTGCACAGACCCTGCTGGGCACAGACCCTGCTGGGCACAGACCCTGCTGGGCACAGACCCTGCTCTGCACAGACCCTGCTGGGCACAGACCCTGCTGGGCACAGACCCTGCTGGGCACAGACCCTGCTGGGCACAGACCCTGCTGGGCAGACTGCAGCTCACTCTGTGTTGCTCCCGCACCGCTTGGAGCTCCAGCATAGCACAGCACCACTGCTCTTACACTGTGCAGACATGCAGCATCCGGGTTAAACGCTTTAACTTCACTCAGACTAAGTGGTAGATGGTTGGCAATTATATAGCGCCTTTATCCAAAGTGCAAAGACTACCATCTATACCAGTTTGCGTTGTGTTTTGAACAGCAGTACTTTGAAGCAAAATGCACTTCAAAACTATTTTTTTTTCTCTCCCTGAAACACCGTGATTTGTGAACGACATCGTTTACCAGAGTATTTGAATTGCAAAGTGACATTTGCCTCTTCTATAGACTCCTCTGACTCGAGGACAAGCTCAATATATCACAGACTCTATCACTCAACATAGATCAGTAATAAAGATAAATATAGATCAGTAATAAAGATAAATAAAGATCAGTAATGTGCAGAAATGATATTCAATGACCACTTTATTAGGTAGACCTATACACCAGCTTGTTAACGCCAATATTTAATCAGCCAATCATGTGGCAGCAACTAAATGCATAAAAGCATGCGTGTGGTCAATAGGTGCAGCTGTTTTTCAGACTAAATGTCAGAATGGGGAAGAAATGTTATCTTGGCCATGGAAAGATTGTTGGTGCCAGGCAGGGTGGTTTGAGTATATGAGAAAGTCCTGATCTCCTGGGATTTTCATTGTCTCTGAAGTGTGATCTTTGAATGAGTCCCAAAATCTCAGAGGGTGTAGCCCTGATCGTTTGACCTGCTGGGACCGCACTCTGGATCAGAACCTGCTGCTCAAACCAGGCTGTCTACTACTTCATCCTACTTAATAATAATTTACATTTGTAATAATAAATTACATTTGCTTTAGCAGAATGTGCTATTCAAGATTTGAAACCAAATTTTTTTCGCAGTCTGCAGCTGAAATTCTGATTCTCATGCGCGGGCGTAAATCTAACCAATCAAAATTCAGTTGCTGCGCGACACGGAGAGAGAGTTCACATGACTAGGGTACCAATGAACAACAGTCCGTTATCCAACGAC
>NC_083767.1:2704534-2714534 GCF_963514075.1 Conger conger
GGTGGAGGAAGAGTGCAAAGCATTTGAGGGCATATCATCTCTCTCTCTCTCCCTCTCTCTCCCTCCCATCTCTCCTTCTCTCTCTCACCCCTTCTCCCTCTACCTCTCTCTCTCCATCTCTCCTTCTGTCTCTTCCTCTCTCTCTAACTCCCTCCCCTTATTGCTCTCCCTCCCTCTCTCCCCCCTCTCTCTCCCTCCCTCCCTCCCTCCCTCTCTCTGTGTGTTCCTGTCTCCATTCTTTCTGAGCACACATTTCTGAAGGAGGAGACAGAGAAAGAGGGAGACACAGAGGGAGAGGGAGAGAGGGAGAGAGAGAGGGAGAGAGAGGCTCTGCTGGGAAACGAGTGAAAGAGAGGGAACATTCTACATCCCTTCCGTTTATTTTATCCTTCCTCCATCCCTCCATCCCCATTCATCCCCCCTTCTTCCTCTCCTCTCGTCTCCTCTCCTCCCTCTACTCCTCTCTCCGGTTGGTTCTGTTTTCGGCCGAGTGAGAGAGAGGGGCTCCATGTGCGATGGGCTGTGGGCATTCTTCAACCGCCAGCACCTCCGGAGGAGGAGGAGGAGGAGGTGAGTGTCTGTGTGTGAGTGTGTGTGTGTGTCTGTGTGTGTAAGTGTGTGTGTGTGTGTGTGTCTGTGTGTGTGAGTGTGTCTGTGTGTGAGTGTGTGTGTGTGTGTGAGTGTGTCTGTGTGTGTGTCTGTGAGTGTGTGTGTGTGTCTGTGTGTGTGAGTGTGTGTGAGTGTGTGTGTGTGTCTGTGTGTGAGTGTGTGTGTGTGTGTGAGTGTGTGTCTGTGTGTGTGTGAGTGTGTCTGTGTGTGAGTGTGTGTCTGTGAGTGTGTTTGTGTGTGTGTGTGTCTGTGTGTGTGAGTGTGTGTGTGTGTGTCTGTGTGTGAGTGTGTGTGTGTGTGTATCTGTGTGTGTCTGTGTGTGTGAGTGTGTGTGAGTGTTTATGTGTCTGTGTGTGTGTGAGTATATGTGTGTGTGTGTGTGTGTGTGAGTGTCTGTATGTGTGTGAGTGTGTCTGTGTGTGTGTGAGCTCAGTGTATACATGGTACATTTAACCTGATAAGGACATCCAAGGGTACAGGCCATAGAATACAAGCTTTGACTGAGTGCACTATTCCTTGTCGGTGATGCTGCGATATATTGTGATAGAGAGTAATCAATGGCGTGGATTTTCCCTGTGACTAATATATGCTCAGTAATCACTTTATTAGGTAGACCTATACACCAGCTTGGTAATGCAAATATTTAATCTGCCAATCATGTGGCAGCAACTAAATTCATAAAAGCATTCAGAAATGGTCAAGTGGTTCAGTGGTTTTTCAGACCAAATGCCAGAATGGGAAAGAAATGTGATCTAAGCAACTTTGACCAGGTAATTAGATTCTTGGTACCACTGTGCCAGACAGGTTGGTTTGACTATCTCAGAAGCTGCTGATCTCCTGGAAGTTTCACGCACAACAGTCTCTGGAGCTTGCAGAGAATGGTGCAAAAAAAAGGTTCCATTGAGTGGCAGTTCTGCTGGCAGAAACGCCTTGTTAATGAGAGAGGTCAGAGGAGAAGGGCCAGACTGGTCAAAGCTGACAGGAAGGTGACAGTAACACAAATAACCACGCATTACAACAGTGGTATGCAGAAGAGCATCTCTGGACACACAACATGTCAAATCTCTGAGTGGATAGGCTACAGCAGCAGAAGACTTAATAAGTCTAATAATAAAGTGCTCACAGTGTATGTTGTGATATACTGTGACATATTGTGATATGGTGTGGGTTTTTCTGGTGACTGATCCCCATGGTGCTGTGTTGTATGTGTTTAAATCTCTCTCTGATGCTGCATATCAATAAACCACAATTAATTACCGCTCAATTTCATCAGACAGGATTGAACTCAGGATCCTCATGTTACCCCCTCGCTGATACCCGATATTCCCCCCTTGTTTCCTGGGAGTGCTGTCGTTCCGAGCCTCGGTTGGGCTGTGGGCTCTGTGGTGACACAAAGTGGAGCTGGGGTGCACTGCAGAGGTTGCTCTGTTTCCAAAGCTGAGCGCATGTTTCGGTTGCCACTCCTGCCCGTGGCACATTGCTGATTTTGCGGGAGGTGGGGGGTCACAGCAGCTACAGCGTCAGACTGCAGATGTTCCTCAAGATTTCACTGAGTGAGCCAGTGTGGTCTACAGAGCTGTCAGAAAACTAGAGTACAAGAGTGAGCCAGTGTGGTCTACAGAGCTGTCAGAAAACTAGAGTACAAGAGTGAGCCAGTGTGGTCTACAGAGCTGTCAGAAAACTAGAGTACAAGAGTGAGCCAGTGTGGTCTACAGAGCTGCCAGAAAACTAGAGTACAAGAGTGAGCCTGTGTGGTCTAGAGAGCTGTCAGAAAACTAGAGTACAAGAGTGAGCCAGTGTGGTCTACAGAGCTGTCAGAAAACTAGAGTACAAGAGTGAGCCAGTGTGGTCTACAGAGCTGTCAGAAAACTAGAGTACAAGAGTGAGCCAGTGTGGTCTACAGAGCTGCCAGAAAACTAGAGTACAAGAGTGAGCCTGTGTGGTCTAGAGAGCTGTCAGAAAACTAGAGTACAAGAGTGAGCCAGTGTGGTCTACAGAGCTGCCAGAAAACTAGAGTACAAGAGTGAGCCAGTGTGGTCTACAGAGCTGTCAGAAAACTAGAGTACAAGAGTGAGCCAGTGTGGTCTACAGAGCTGTCAGAAAACTAGAGTACAAGAGTGAGCCAGTGTGGTCTACAGAGCTGCCAGAAAACTAGAGTACAAGAGTGAGCCAGTGTGGTCTAGAGAGCTGTCAGAAAACTAGAGTACAAGAGTGAGCCAGTGTGGTCTACAGAGCTGCCAGAAAACTAGAGTACAAGAGTGAGCCAGTGTGGTCTACAGAGCTGTCAGAAAACTAGAGTACAAGAGTGAGCCAGTGTGGTCTACAGAGCTGCCAGAAAACTAGAGTACAAGAGTGAGCCAGTGTGGTCTAGAGAGCTGTCAGAAAACTAGAGTACAAGAGTGAGCCAGTGTGGTCTACAGAGCTGCCAGAAAACTAGAGTACAAGAGTGAGCCAGTGTGGTCTACAGAGCTGTCAGAAAACTAGAGTACAAGAGTGAGCCAGTGTGGTCTACAGAGCTGTCAGAAAACTAGAGTACAAGAGTGAGCCAGTGTGGTCTACAGAGCTGCCAGAAAACTAGAGTACAAGAGTGAGCCAGTGTGGTCTACAGAGCTGTCAGAAAACTAGAGTACAAGAGTGAGCCAGTGTGGTCTACAGAGCTGCCAGAAAACTAGAGTACAAGAGTGAGCCAGTGTGGGCTACAGAGCTGCCAGAAAACTAGAGTACAAGAGTGAGCCAGTGTGGGCTACAGAGCTGCCAGAAAACTAGAACGAAAGCAAAAGGTAATTGGCTGGAACAAAAACCAACACATAGACCAGCCCTCCAGTACCAGTGTGTGTGTGTGTGTGTGTGTGTGTGTAATTGTGTGTTAATGTGTGTGTGTTATTGTGTGCTATTGTATGTGTGTTATTGTGTGGTTGTGTTTGTATGTTATTGTGTGTGTGTTTGTGTTTATATTTGTTTAATGTGGAGGTTATAAGCCTGTGGTTGTAATCTTGACCCTGTGGTAGTAGATCTATAATGATCATAGGGCACACAGACCTGCTCACACACAGACCTGCTCACACACAGACCTGCTCACACACAGACCTGCTCACACACAGACCTGCTCACACACAGACCTGCTCACACACAGACCTGCTCACATACAGACCTGCTCACACACAGACCTGCTCACACACAGACCTGCTCACACACAGACCTGCTCACACACAGACCTGCTCACACACAGACCTGCTCACACACAGACCTGCTTTCAGTGGCAGGAGCCAGACTCTGTGATCTTACTGCAAAAGTGTGACTCAGATTTGTAGGTGGGCGGCGGTGGGGTGGGGGGCGGGGGGTGTGGGGTGGGGGGCGGGGGGTGTGGGGTGGGGGGCGGGCGTTTACAGTGGTGGTGATTGAGAAACAAGCGTAGAAGTCATAGCTATTAGCTGCTCTGATTATGGACTGTTATAGCTCATTTCCTGTTTCCGGTAGGAGTGCGTGGGGGGGTATATGAGAGGGCAGAGGGGGGAGAGAGACAGAAGGAGAAAGAGAGAGATGCAGAGAGAAAGAAGGAGACAGGCAGAGATGTGGAGTGAGAAATAAATCTTTATATTGTCGTTGACATCATTTACACGAGAAAAGCGTCTATCATTTCTCAGTTTTGGTGGATGCTGGCATTCACAAAAGTTTGTTCTTGAGCTGTTCCGTTGAGAAAGAAGCCCTCACCTGCACCCCTCTGCTCTCCTCTCACCTGCACCCCTCTGCTGTCTCCTCACCTGCACCCCTCTGCTGTCTCCTCACCTGCACCCCTCTGCTCTCTCCTCACCTGCACCCCTCTGCTGTCCTCTCATCACTCCGCTCACTCTCACCTGGGACTCTGTTTCCTCCTCCGGGCCACGGGAGCTGATTAGGCTTCTCTCTCCGCCATCACCAATTAAAGCTGAGTCCCCAGACGCGTCCGGGCACCAGAACGCTCTCCTGATTTCACACCGCGCTGCCTCGGTCCGTGGAGAACTTTCCATCGACGCGGGCGAGAGGGTGCGGGCTGAGATATCGGTGATCTCCTCCGCAGGCCGGCCTGAGCTTCCCGTGACAGGACGGGGGGAGGGGTCTCTGTGACAGGACGGGGGGAGGGGTCTCTGTGACAGGACGGGGGGAGGGGTCTCTGTGACAGGACGGGGGGAGGGGTCTCTGTGACAGGACGGGGGGAGGGGTCTCTGTGACAGGACGGGGGGAGGGGTCTCTGTGACAGGTTGGGGGGAGGGGTCTCTGTGACAGGTTGGGGGGAGGGGTCTCTGTGACAGGACGGGGGGAGGGGTCTCTGTGACAGGACGGGGGGAGGGGTCTCTGTGACAGGACGGGGAGAGGGGTCTCAGTGACAGGTTGGGGGGAGGGGTCTCTGTGACAGGACGGGGGGAGGGGTCTCTGTGACAGGACGGGGGGAGGGGTCTCTGTGACAGGACGGGGGGAGGGGTCTCCGCACGGCTAGTCCTGCTGATCTCTCAGCTAGAGCCCTCAAATTGGATTTTTCTTCCCTGATTAATTTTTAACTGCTCAGATCCCAGGATTCTGCCATACCGTACGTTTTATGCAAGCTGAAATATTGACTCTCTCTCTCTCTCTCATGCTCCTTTGTAAAGCACACAGTAATGTGTGATCTCTGTGGTCTGTGCCTCTCCTCTCTCCCACTCGCACGGATTAGGTCTGACAGTCTGAGACAGCTTCAGGCCCAGTCTGGCCATATCGCTCCTTGATCGGGGTTAGGGTTAGGGTGGGGACGTGGGGTTCTGCTCCCTGAGTGAGGTTAGGGTTAGGGTGGGGACCTGGGGTTTCGCTCCTGCAGATGGTACCTGAGGTGTCTTCGGCAAGAACACACGACTCTGCCGAAGACTTGATTCTGCCAAATGCTCGATTCTGGCGACCGCACAATTCTGATGGGCGTCACACTTCTGTTCTCTTCACTCTGTGGACTTTGCCATTACCATGTCACCCCTGGAGCATCGGTCCAAACAGAGCTCACCTGCAGAAACTGCTCCTGTGCTGATGAAACAGACACACATAGGGCCAAGACCGTGCTCTGGAAGGTTCCAAATCTGTTCCTTTTCTATTCCAAATGCAAACACACACATGAGCATATATGCATACGCTTCTGTGGACACAATGTAGATTTTACACACACACACACACTCACACACACTCACACAGACGCAGAAGCAGCCGGAGTGCAGCCGGAGATCCATGCAGGCTTGTGCCTGCAGACACGTAGCTGACGTATGTCTCTGTTTACTGCTGTGGTCTCTCTCAGCCTGCCACCTAATCATCCCTTGATTTAATTGGCAAAAACACTGCTCTCTCCCTCTCCACCTCAGCTGGTGTGTGGTGAGCGTTCTGGCACAAAATGGCTGCCGTTGCATCACCCAGGTGGGTGCTACACATTGGTGGTGGTTGAGGCGAGTTTCCCCCTCATCACTGTAAAGAGCTTTGAGTTTCCCCCTCATCACTCTAAAGAGCTTTGAGTCTCTGGAAGGCTTATTATTATCCAGAGACTGAACGCTATGTATGCGTGCCGGAGGAATTCCAGGCACTGTTGTATTAAACCCTGTGATGCATGCTGAGCTTGACGTGATCTTCTCTTCTCCCTTTCAGGTCCTGCTGAAGTCGCCAAAGACGTGTGAGTATCAGGCGTCTCGACAAAAAGCTCACACTTTTCATCAGGGTCCCGTCTCAATGGCAGGTTTCTATTTTCACTCAGGGCTACAATGGGGAGGAAAAGATTCATTATAACAAACAAAATCTATGTTTAGTCTTGAAAATAATTTTACACAAGATGCAATAAAGCAGGAATAATCAGCTATAGTAGCCGACACCTGGCTACCATGGAAACCGCTCTGCTCTTGAGCTAAATATCCATTTTTGTTTTTTGTACAGGAAATGGGTAAACTGTTCTTTGAAAACATTGTAGATGGATTCAGCGATGCGCTTTTGGGGCGGTGCTCAGCAGGGGTGTCAGAGTGAGAGCTGTGAGCTGACCATACAGCCTGTGATGTTATCGTGACGCTGATGTTATCATGACTCTGCACTGATGTCATCATGACTCTGCACTGATGTTATCATGACTCTGCACTGATGTTATCATGACACTGATGTTATCATGACTCTGCACTGATGTTATCATGACTCTGCACTGGTGTTATCATGACACTGATGTTATCATGACTCTGCACTGATGTTATCATGACTCTGCACTGATGTTATCATGACTCTGCACTGATGTTATCATGACACTGATGTTATCATGACTCTGCACTGATGTTATCATGACTCTGCACTGATGTTATCATGACTCTGCACTGATGTTATCATGACACTGATGTTATCATGACACTGATGTTATCATGACTCTGCACTGATGTTATCATGACACTGATGTTATCATGACTCTGCACTGATGTTATCATGACTCTGCACTGATGTTATCATGACACTGATGTTATCATGACTCTGCACTGATGTTATCATGACTCTGCACTGATGTTATCATGACTCTGCACTGATGTTATCATGACACTGATGTTATCATGACTCTGCACTGATGTTATCATGACTCTGCACTGATGTTATCATGACTCTGCACTGATGTTATCATGACACTGATGTTATCATGACACTGATGTTATCATGACTCTGCACTGATGTTATCGTGACTCTGCACTGATGTTATCATGACACTGATGTTATCATGACACTGATGTTATCATGACTCTGCACTGATGTTATCATGACACTGATGTTATCATGACTCTGCACTGATGTTATCATGACTCTGCACTGATGTTATCATGACACTGCACTGATGTTATCATGACACTGATGTTATCATGACACTGATGTTATCGTGACACCGATGTTATCGTGACGCTGATGTTATCATGACACCGATGTTATCATGACTCTGCACTGATGTTATTGTGAAATCACACACAGAGGGTGAAATCACACACAGAAGTTGAAATTACACACAGATGGTGAAATCACACACAGACGGTGAAATCACACACAGAAGCTGAAATCACACACAGACGGTGAAATCACACACAGAAGTTGATATCACACACTGACGGTGAAATCACACACAGAATCATTCTGCTAAAATAAAGAACAGGAACACAATGAGCAGCCTGCAGTCTCCAGGTGAATGGAATTGGTAAATAGAAATCACCACAATGTGGGAGATATGAATGAACAGGAAGGAAGCCATTACGGATCACCCACTGGTTCAGCCGATGCTGGTGTTTCTGAGTCTGTGGGTGTGAGCAAGTGCAGCAGAATGTTCATTGTGTTCTCTCTGAACATGTGGATTAGGTACTGTACCAAAGGGCCGGTCACCCTGCCCTTCCTCTGTGGTTTTCGCAAGCGGTTTTTTTAGTAAGGGATGGTCTGTGTCAGTTAAGGGGAGACTCCAGTCAGTAAAGAGCACTGTGCAGTCTCGGTTGGGTTGTTTAAGTGATTCTATGATTTTATCTCCAAACAGAACAGACGAGCCGTCTCCGGATGAAAAACGGAGGTATCTGAGATTTGAATGATATTTGGTCTGAGAGTGTGTGTGTGTGAGTGTGTGTGTGTGAGAGAGTGTGTGTGTGGGTGAGTGTGTGTGCGTGTGAGTGTGAGTGTGTGTGCGTGTGTGTGTGAGAGTGTGTGTGTGTCTATGTGTGTTTGTGTATGTGAGTGTGTGTGTGTGAGAGTGTGTGTGAGTGTGTCTATGTGTGTTTGTGTATTTGTATGTGAGTGTGTGTATGCGTGCATGTTTGGTGTGTGTGTGTGAGTGCGTGTGTGTGCTTGTGTTTGGTGTGTGTGTGTGTGTGTAAAACTGTTTATTTTTCTCAGGAACTATGGTGGAGTCTATGTGGGTCTGCCAGCTGACCTGGCCACTATCGCAGGAAGCCAATCAAAATCCTCATGCAAAGGTAAGGACCACACCCCCCCGAACTGAAAGCCCCTTCGGCAGAGTTCAGAGGTCACACAGCAGGATGATGATTGGATAAGGAGAAACGCTTCCTGTGTTTTTCTGAGCTGGACTAAGAACTGTTATTATTTGATCATTATCAAACAAGCTTTATGAAAAATAAACCATCAAAGTTGTGCTTGTAATGTGTGAGGTATTGCTATGTTCATCCATCTCCTCATATTTATTTCCAAACAGGAAAGCAATTATGGACTAATGCATTCTCCCACTCCAGCTCACCACACATCTGCGCATTTTTTGAAGTACAATGAAGATACTCAAGAGAGCCTTTTTGTAACCTTTTGAAAAATAAATATATTTATCTGAACGGATGAACCAACACTCAACGTAAAAACAGCTGCTGTTGGTGGGTGTGTAAATGCAATTATCAGGTTTCACAGTGTATCTGCCAGATAAAACAAAGATAATTGAAGAACCAGCCAAAGCGTGTTGTCTGAAATGAGTAAATATAATAACTCACAGTTATAAACAGACGTAGTGGTTAAATATAATAACTCACAGTTATAAACAGACGTAGTGGTTAAATATAATAACTCATAGTTATAAACAGACGTAGTGGTTAAATATAATAACTCACAGTTATAAACAGACATAGTGGTTAAATATAATAACTCACAGTTATAAACAGACGTAGTGGTTGTATTAATTTGCAAGTAAAACGCAGATGTGGTGTGAGTCTGGGTGCTGATGGGAATGTGGGGTGACAGCCTCCCTCCCCCCCCCCCCCCCCCCCCACACGCACTCACACACACTCCCTCTCACGCACACACACACACACTCTCTGTCATGCACACACACACACACTCACACACACACACACACACACACACACTCTCTCTCTCACACACGCACACATTCACACACTCTTTCTCTCATGCACACTCACACATACTCACACACTCTCTCTCACACACTCACACACACTCACGCACACACACTCACACACTCACACACTCTCTCTCACGCACACACTCACACTCACGCACTCACACACTCTTTCTCTCATGCACACTCACACATACTCACACACTCTCTCTCACACACTCACACACACTCACGCACACACACTCACACACTCACACACTCTCTCTCACGCACACACTCACACTCACGCACTCACGCACTCACGCACTCACGCACTCACACACACACGCACACACACACACACACACACACACACACACTCACGCACACACTCACACAGTGTACAGCAGGTTGTGCTGTGTGTGCATAGGAGCTGAGGCTGAGCTGTTGTTAATTGGAGAGAGGGGGGGGGGGGGGAGCAGAGAGAAGCGCTGAGCCATGAGGGGGGGAGGGGGGAGGCTAATGAAGCTGCAGGAGCTGCACAGCAGGGGGTTCTGGGAGCCCAGCGCTGCTCTGTTA
>NC_083767.1:2719534-2734534 GCF_963514075.1 Conger conger
GGTCCCCAGCCCTGGTCCTGGAGAGCCGCAGGGTGTGCTGGGGTCCCCAGCCCTGGTCCTGGAGAGCCGCAGGGTGTGCTGGGGTCCCCAGCCCTGGTCCTGGAGAGCCGCAGGGTGTGCTGGGGTCCCCAGCCCTGGTCCTGGAGAGCCGCAGGGTGTGCTGGGGTCCCCGCTAACTAACACTATGGTAACTGGTTGGAACAAAACCAGCACACAGATTCACCCTCCAGACTGGACTTATGGAGAATCAGTTTATTGGCTGAGAGGCAGCTGTCCCCTCCACCCAGATGTAGGTCATTAGACACCACTGTTTGTGATAATAGAGAGATGTACCACAGTCTGTTTCTACTAGCTGCAGTTCATGATGTCTCTGTCATTTTTTAAATGTATTAATTAGAGGATTTATTCTGTGCAATTCACAGTAAGCCTTTTACTGAACTGACCTGAACTGTTTCAGTTTTATTTATAATTTTCTGTGTTTCAATATGCCTTATTTTAAAGCCTACCTGCCACAGCAAACACGCGTCATTGTTACTGAAAGCAGAGAGAGCCGCAGTGCTTTGGGAAGCTTCGTCAGTCAGGGCTGCGGCCGTTTCAAAGGGTCATGACTAAACCAGGGTCCTCGCTTCATTCTGCCTACTCCTGTTATGTTTGTTTTTTTATAGACACGGCATAAAATAAACCAGCACCGGAAACTGGCAAAGTCTGAGGCTTTGGTATGCACTCTTAATGTTGGTATTTATTACAGACAAATGTTTTAGAAATATAAGAAAATGTACGCTTGTGTCTAATATTTGAATATAAACTACATGGTTATATTTGCACTGTGCCCAAGTTTGTTCATTTCTGGAGCACTAACACACTGTTCTACAGTGAAATGGCAGGGTTGTGGGGAGAGGGCTTTCTGAAGGTTGTGTGTGAACGTCAAGAACATATGGCAGAAAGATCCCAGAGATGACTCTCCAGCAAAGATACTCAAATCTAGCCCTCAAGGACAGTATTTTTGTGATAATTGTAACTTTCACAAACAAGAATAATAGTAATCTTTCACAATCAATGTACAGTATCCAATATTCAATAACAAAAAATGATAATATATCAAACAATTAAATAAAATACAGAAATTTGAGTGTTTCATGCCATTAATTACCGAAGTCAGCGTTGATCCTAGTTTTGCCCATTACCCTCTAAACTTGCAACAACACACAGGATTCCACAGAAGAACCCTATCCAGTTACATGTTTTTTGACTGGGAGCTTCGCACCTTTGACAGAATTTCCCATAAAGAACTGAAAAGGGCTCCTCTGCAGATGAGTTTAATCTTTGACCAATCAGTGGCACTCATCGATTACTTGACTTATCGGGTAGAAAAGAAAATCGGCGGTACAACTCGGCAGGAGGGCCAGTTTGAGTGCCCCTGCTGCACGGTAAGTAGGTCAGTTCCCTCCTGAGACCTGTAGGAAAGTCAGCTTTCACCGCGGCTGCTGTTGAGCGATCGGCTGATTTCACTGATCTGCTCCTGACGCCCGGCGGGCTTCGTCCACCCAGTCCCCTTTCACCGCCTCGAAAATCCGGATAAAATGTTTTTAAAAAGAGGAGCCAGTTGGTACTAATAAACAGGTACAGTCCTGAGGTACACCGATTAAAAACCTAATACCGAATTAAAAAGTCTGTAACATTTAAGTAGCCTTAGATAACCATTTGAGTGTCCTCTTTGTTCTTACTTCTTGAAAATGTGCAGGATAATTTAGTAGACTTGTGGACTTCACGTGCACTTCAGCGCAACTCAAACATTCTCCGTGAAGCTCGCAGCCTCTAGTGGTTACTTGGAGTATTGCAGTTTAGTGCGCCGATGGCGTCAAAAAGCCAAGCCGAGCCAAGTCATGTTAAACTATATCACAGTTCACAAGCCGACTGTCGAAAATAGTACAATAATACATTGTATTACTTTAGTCAGTAGCCTACTTAAATTATAAAAGTGTCTTCACACAGAACGAATTACTCTCCAGGGATCTATTTCTTTTCTGAATAATAAAAAATATATAAAAATACGTTTAAAATATTTGTAATTCCACCATGGTACACGCGGTGTGTTCCTCATAGGTTTCTACGTAGGCTATTACATACGCCAAGGTTGCCACTACCACTCAAAGTACACTAAAGCCTGAATTGCAAGGAACTGCGCATCACGACTGAGAAGTAGCTAGAACCTGTAAACGTATTTCAAATACAGGGATATTTTACAACATTATCTTGCTAGCTAATGACAATGCAATCTGAATTTTGTCTGGCTAACAAGCTTAACGCCAGAAGCTAGGCTACATTTCTAACGTGCAAACTGACATGCTAGCTATCAAACTGATTAATCCATATTGTGTTTGTTGGGTGATACTAGACTATAGCAGAACTAAGGGTGTTTGACGGTATCTAACGTTAAGGGAAAACTTTAAATCGTATTCGACTGAAAGAAAAGTAAATGTAGGCCTACCAGCATTTCAGCCTAAAGATAAAGTAAATCCGGATCAGAATCACCTGCGACGGAAAGAAGACAAGCGTGTTTATACCAGATACATCGCTTCGGCAGCTGAACCATTGACATGAATGAGTTTCGGCCATTAAGGTAATCGCTTTAGTAATCACTGTGAGATTCCATTTCTTGGGGTAACGTAGTGGAGGCAGGCTAGTTAGCTAGCCGCTACAGCTTGGATATAGTTGATGTGTGCTTTGCTGTTCGTGTCTAGTATCTAGCCTGCCAGTTAACTAGCTAACTCTGGCACATTTACATTGATGTAGAAATTGAAAGTGCGGATTAATGTGCACTGTCCCTAGTAAATATGAATATGAAAGCTAAGTATGAAAATGGCGCTCAGCTGGCTTGCCCGGTCACTCAATGTTGTGCCTCCAGAGCTTTCTTGGTATAATAAATACGCGCAGATGCCCTTCCCTTAAAATCAGCACAGTGTGTTACAATAGCAGGAAATTCGAGTCGTTTTCTCATATTTTATTAAGTGTCGCAGTGTCCTTGGTCATATTTGAATTCAATATACTTGATTGGCAGTAAACTCAGTTTTTGAAAGGGCCCTTGGCGTTTTTAAGAGCTTGCCGGGTGATTGATGATTGGATGGCCGTCTACATAGTGACTCATTCTGAGCAGCAGGGGGACCAGACGGCGTTATCAGGGCCGAGGAAAGGGGTTCAATCCGTTTGTTCAATCCAATTTGTGCAAAACAAATGAGCAGGAAGAAAGAAACATCGTCACAGGACCCACACACGAGCTGTGGATGGCCGTCTGTATTATTTTCAGGTTTGCTGCGGTGTTCTTTGCTGCTTGTTCTGATTGAACCGTTTTGTTGAACAAAAGCCATGAAAAAAAATGTTTTTTCCCCCTATAACTTGCGTGATTCTGTTGTACGCGACTCCCACACTTTCTAAACTGATTTTCAAATGTCTCGTTTTTAAATCATGGATGACGTCACTGTGCTGCAAGAATACCAGCTCAAATTCTAGAGTTATTTGATATTCTGTTCTGTATTCTGGAAAATTATGCCTGCCTACATTGTTATTAGACCTTTACAAATTCTCATTTAATGTGTGTGTGTGTGTGTGTGTGTGTGTGTGTGTGTGTGTGTGTGTGTGTGTGTGTGTGTGTGTGTGTGTGTGTGTATATATATATTTATAAAACAAATGGCCATTTGTAATGACGACTTGGCATTAAAAGACAGCAGCAACAACCACATTAATAGGCAATATTAGTTATTCTTCTATTAAATATAATAGTGTATTTATTATTATATGAATGCACTGCAGTGATGAATGAGACCTTCAGTACAGGATTATTTTACAGATAAAGGGCTGTGTATCATCACTGGTCAGTGCTGTGGTAAAGTACCTGACCCTGGTACGAACTGACCCCTCCTGTAGCGAAGCAGCAGAGGAGGTGGAGGGAGTACAGGAGGTCTGGTGCGTGTAAAGAATCTGCGGTAAAATTTCACAATTTATCGATTTGGTGAATTCACTGGGTGTGTCCCAATACTCCACTTGTCTCCTCCCCCCATACTTTTGAATAGGAGGTGGAAACGAGTGGAGGAAAGGAGGATCCATTTTTTGGAGTATTGGAAGGCACCTTCTGAGTATGTGTGGAAGGGAAAAAAACGGTCTATTAAAATCTCTAAGAACCGACGGGCAGTCTTGCAGTAACATATTCGGCCACCAGGTGTCAGGGTTCCACAACAGAAGAACTATCATTCCTTTGTTGACGGAAGGCTGATGAAAGTCTGTCGGGGATGTTGGCTTCTCTGCGCTGCAACCAAATGTAGCTGCCTCGTGGTGTCGAGTCACAGCTCTGCCTCTGTGTTTTAACGGCTCCTCGTTGGTGCGAATCCTGGGCCGTCGAGCGCAGATCTGACCAATGAGTCACTGCAGTGCGCTAATAACAGAGCTTCATCGGCCCTGTGTCTTCATGCTGTAATCAGCCAGGTTATCAGAGTGACATCATCTCTGTTTGCCTGCTGAGGAGGGAGGCGCTGGCTGCACTGTGGGTCTAATTAACTCTGAATATCACACACTAATTTAGGGGGTTGTCAGATGGTATTTACAAACATTAGTTTATGGGACAAATTCTCCACATTACTCCTTTTCTTACGGTCTTTAATAACCTTAACTCTGGTTCCACTGAGAGAGAGAGAGGGGGAGAAAGGGGGAGAGGAGAAGGAGAGGGGCTTGGGATAACCCATATAAATGTTACCCTACATAGAGGCCCAGTGTGACTGGAACCTGTGGCCGTTGGCTCAGATCTCGGGTTAAATTTAGTTTCCAGGTTACAGTTTCCGCCGCAGAGAGGAGAGGATCTGTGGAAATCTCTCTTCAGGGAGAGCGTGGCTGCCCCATTAACCTGATTCTGCTGAAAACCAGAAACCATCTGCTTCTGCTTTCAGCGTTTACATACAGGGCCCGGCTATCTGAATATCTGCTTCTGCTTTCAGCGTTTACATACAGGGCCCGGCTATCTGAATATCTGCTTCTGCTTTCAGCGTTTACATACTGGGCCCGGCTATCTGAATCGATCATCAACTGCTCTAAATCCCCCTAAACTTAAAGCGGGGTCTCCTGACCGTGTGTTTGGATCAGAGTCTGTGTGATATTTCAGTCTGTGACCCTAACCCTCCCCATTAGTCACAGAGACCAGCTTTGAGTGCCGTGTGTGCTTTTTAAAGGAGCTGTTTGTGAGTTCTGGGAGTTTCCGCAGGTCGGAGGTCGCAGATGTTGTTTGTGGGGAGTGGTCGTTTTCTGTGCGAACCCTGCGTTTAGACCCTCGCTCTCTGCGCTGTGTCATTATGAGATGTTCCCCGCCCTTCCATAACCTGGCGGACAGCATAACTGCCATCCATGCACGATGAATATGGCACAGGAATATTGAAATATGGCAAAAAAACACTTTTTTTTAAGAAAATTTAATACACAGTAATATAAATGTGATCTATTATGAATCTAATGGTGAATGTATTTCACTGTAGTTTATCTTAAATATTCAGCATTTTGTGTAGGGGAAAGAATGTGTATGTTCACCTGTACATTGCAAAGTCTTGAGAGATTTTCATATGGCGTATTTCAGTATAATTATATTTTCAGGAATTACAGTTAGTCTTTTCTCTGGGTCTTGTGTGTGTCTGTGTCTGTGTGTGTGAGTGTCTGTGTGCATGTGTGGGTGTGAGTCCGTGTCTGTGTGTCTGTCTGTCTGTGTGTGTGTGCATCTGTCTGTGTGTGTGCGTCTGTGTGTATGTCTGTGTCTGTGTGTGAGTGTCTGTGTGTGTGTGTGTGTGAGTGCGCCTGTCTGTCTGTGTGTGTGAGTGTCTGTGTGCGTGTGTGTGCATCTGTCTGTGTGTGTGTGCATGTGAGTCTATGTCTGTGTGTGCGTGTGCGTGTGCATGTTTGTGCGCCTGTCTGTCTGTGTGTGTGTGTGTGCATCTGTCTGTCTGTCTGTCTGTCTGTCTGTCTGTCTGTCTGTCTGTGTGTGTGTGTGTGCATCTGTCTGTCTGTCTGTCTGTCTGTGTGTGTGTGCGCGTGTGTGTCTGTGTGTGTGTGTGTGTAGGGGGGGGGGGGTTCCATGTGCTTCCCATTATGGCTGACTCTCACACACTCTCACACTCACACACACACACACACACACACACACACACACATGGTTGTGTTTCCGTTCAGAGCAGGTGAACCCGTGCAGGAGAATGGATCTGTGGCATTCCAGAGGGAGGGGGGGGGGGCACATGCAGATGTCTCTCTCTTGATTGTAGGTAATGATGACCTTTCTGTGTTCCTGTTTCTGTGTTATTGATGATGGCGGGCAGAGGCCTGGGGAGCAGCGCTGGGTGACCGTGGGGAGAGTTGGGGTTCTGGGGTTCCCCTTACCCCCCCCCCCCCACTTCAAAGCACCGTGGGGGTCTGAGCCGATACCTCACTATCTATCCTTATTACCCCCCCCCCCCCCCCCCGTGGCGTGTGTGTTACTGTTACCCTGCTCTGTCCAGGTGTTTCTGTTTAAAACATCTGAGGGACCTTGGATTTTGGGGGTGCAGGATGGGGGGGGGGGGGGGGTGTTTTGCACTTCACAGAGCCAGACTAACCCCTGGGGGCTCGTGGGGGTCTCTCCGGCTCTCTGTGTTACTCTGAATTTATGGGCTGGAGCAGCTGATTACACGGCTAACTGGCCCAGCCTGGGTCCGGTGCTCTGACGGTGAAAATAATATCACAGCAGGACGTGGGTGAGGAGACCTGAGACCTGAGACTCCTCCTCCCTCTGCAGCAATGAGTGAGCGTTCATCTCTCGCTCCAGCGTCAGAGACGGCTGCACTGCATTCTGGTCTTTGTGGTTTTCTCTCTGTTGGGCCTGCAGACAGTTTTTTTTTTTTTTTCCAGGCAATAATATTTGAGAAGAATTGCTCTGACATATCTGTCAAAACTCTGTGTAGGTTCTGCACATTGGCTTCCCATCATGCACTGTGGCTTTTCTTGGAGAAGGACTGCTAATGGTCTGTGGTACATTAGTGCGTTCTGCTGGTTTAGCCCAGAGAGTGCAGGGGAACCTCTCCACGTGCGAACCCGTGCAGCGTCACGCCTCACCAACACGCGTGCGCGTAGTTTATGTCGTAAAAAATAGATGTTTTTGAGAATTCTTTTTTGAGAAATTCTTCTCATAATCTCAATCTATGATTGGTTCCCCAAGGCCTTTTGTTATTTTCTTAAAAACATAATATAAAAGAAAGAACAGATGTCAGTCACTCAGAAGACAGAGAATGGCCTGAAATGTGCACTATGTGTTTTCAAAGTTGGCTTTGTTTTGTTTGCTGATTGCAGTTAATCCCAGGAAGCAGGATCACAGGCCGTCAGAGGTTCTGATTAAAGGACTCCCTCCTTTGGCCTAAAACTGTTGCGTTTCGCCCCATAGCGGCAGGAAGTCACTAAACCCCGAGTCTGACTCTTGGCCCGATTCATTGTTTTCATGTGATGTCACTTCCTCTGTTTGCCACATGTGAGCTTCTGTCATGTGACATTTCACTGAGTGACTTCAGACCTGGGTCACATACTTATACATATACTTATACTGGGTCACTTATACTTATACAATCCTCTAACCCGTTAATCCGCAGACAAATTCCTGCAGTTGACCAATTATTTAAAAACACCTTTGTTTTCCGACATTATCCAAAGCAAATCATTCTTTTCAATCATTCATATATTTTTAGTGATTTTACAGTGCATGGTAACCATATAGCAACCCATATAGCAGTGTATAACCCAAGGGTACCAGGTCACAGTGTGGTAACTGCGATGGGAGGGAGAGGTCTCTCAGTACAGACCAGTCCTCTGCTCCACACAGGGAGAGGGAGAGGTCTCTCAGTACAGACCAGTCCTCTGCTCCACACAGGGAGAGGGAGAGGTCTCTCAGTACAGACCGGTCCTTACAGATAGCAGGGAGAGGGAGAGGTCTCTCAGTACAGACAGATCGCAGGGAGAGGTCTCTCAGTACAGACAGATAGCAGGGAGAGGTCTCTGGCCCTGTGTCATATGGCCTGCCTGGCTCCGTTGGCACTCAGCGCCGGTTTGGGTGGAGGGGGGAACACGGTGTACCTCGGCTGCCCCTCTGGAGCCTCCCTAACCTTCGACCTTTGACCTCCTCAAACAGGAAGTTCCCTCCCTGAGGAGGAAATGGGGCTACTGTGGCGCTCATGACCTTCCTGTCTGGTTTAATTAACCTGCCCTCACCTCCCTCCCTCCCGCTAAACATGCCCAAACAAACAAGTGGAAACCAGCGCAAAGAATCTCAGAGCACAGAACCTCTGAGCACAGAACCTCAGAGCCAATGATCTTGGACCATGGGCTCCCCCTCTATAGACGAGTTCCCTCCTGAGATTTCTTCCTATTTGTGTGTTGTTTTCACCTTGTGATTGCTATTTTGGGGTTCAGTCCTGGTGATTGCCCTTCTGTTACTGGTGAAGTGTCTTGCAGGAATACGGCCAGGGGGAAGCTGACTAGATGAGCTCTCTGCCTTAGATGAACACAGACTCTGGTCCTGGCTCACTGCAGGGGGGTAGGTGAGGGGGTGACTGGTCTCGCTGCAGGGGGGTAGGTGAGGAGATGACTCTGGTCTCACTGCAGGGGGTAGGTGAGGGGGTGACTGGTCTCGCTGCAGGGGGGTAGGTGAGAGGGTGACTCTGGTCTCACTGCAGGGGGTAGGTGAGGGGGTGACTGGTCTCGCTGCAGGGGGGTAGGTGAGAGGGTGACTCTGGTCTCACTGCAGGGGGTAGGTGAGGGGGTGACTGGTCTCGCTGCAGGGGGGTAGGTGAGGGGAGATGACTCTGGTCTCACTGCAGGGGGGTAGGTGAGGAGATGACTCTGGTCTCGCTGCAGGGGGGTAGGTGAGGAGATGACTGGTCTCACTGCAGGGGGTAGGTGAGAGGGTGACTCTGGTCTCGCTGCAGGGGGGTAGGTGAGGGGGTGACTCTGGTCTCACTGCAGGGGGGTAGGTGAGGGGGTGACTGGTCTCACTGCAGGAGGGTAGGTGAGGAGATGACTCTGGTCTCACTGCAGGGGGGTAGGTGAGGGGGTGACTGGTCTCACTGCAGGAGGGTAGGTGAGGAGATGACTCTGGTCTCGCTGCAGGGGGGTAGGTGAGGCTCTCCTGTCCTCAGAGTGTGGTCCTGCAGGAGGGTAGGTGAGGCTCTCCTGCCCTCAGAGTGTGGTCCTGCAGGAGGGTAGGTGAGGCTCTCCTGTCCTCAGAGTGTGGTCCTGCAGGGGGGTAGGTGAGGCTCTCCTGCCCTCAGAGTGTGGTCCTGCAGGAGGGTAGGTGAGGCTCTCCTGCCCTCAGAGTGTGGTCCTGCAGGGGGGTAGGTGAGGCTCTCCTGCCCTCAGAGTGTGGTCCTGCAGTGGTAAGCGATCACACGTTATCGCCCCGCACACAGCGCTGTAATTAAGAGCCGATGAATCGCCCATTACCGCGGTAACCCCGCCTGTCTGGAGAGCGGAGCAGTCAGGTGATCAGCCACCTCAGACCTGGTCTCTGACGTGTGGGGGAGAGAGCCTCTCATCATCGGCACCAGCAGACAGAATGTTTTTATTACGCTTATAACAGCAGTTCAGCAGTATAAATATTCGGGAATGTGTGAATTTAAGTGTTGGTTTCAACACAGGAATAACTTTATTTTCAAGCTTTCATCACTTAATTGAACCCTGCGCCTGTTACTCAGTTAAAATCCTGGATCCACTAATTATGCTCGAGCTGGCACCCGGCCATGGCCCATCAGAATTTGTTTTGCTTTTGCAGTTATGTGAATGTTGCCATGGCGTTCTTCACACACAGCGGTTAATAGATTTTAATGTTCCGGTCGTGTCCTCAATTGCAGCGTTGATGTTGTGAGCTGTGATTTAGTCAGTACTTTAATTTTATTTGTACTTCAAGACAAAGGGAAGCTCCTATTGGATCATCTGTGTTTCATTTTCCTGCGGGCTTCTTCTGTGACCGTAGCGGATTGGCTAATTCAGAGGCTCCCAAATAAACTGTCCCAGCCGCTCCCCCACAGTATCTGAACTGAACTGAAAATAGGAAGTTTAAAAAAAACAACAAAAAAAAAACCAACAACATCATTACATAATTGTTCATTCCTGGGTCGAAACAATGTTCACTTCTCAACCACAGACCGGAAAAAAAACAACAACATATTGGTAAACAGAGACGCAGCCTGAGTGTCTCGGTTTATAATTATGCTATTCAGAGAGCCGTAATGCTAAGGCTCTCTCCCCATAAAGACAGAGAGGCACAAAATGGCGGCTCTCTTCCAGCAGGGCATTCTGGGCCGCGGTGAGCCGCTCCCCACAGGCGGAGGAGCCGAACCCGTTCATCTCCGGCGCTCCGGCGCTCCGGCACGCGACCACGGAGCAGGGAATGCCCTCCAGCAGCCCGGCCCGGCTGTACTGGGACTTATTTTGGGTTCACAGTGGCACGGTATTTGGGATCACAGTGGCACGGTATTTGGGATCACAGTGGCACGGTATTTGGGATCACAGTGGCACGGTATTTGGGATCACAGTGGCACGGTATTTGGGTTCACAGTGGCACGGTATTTGGGTTCACAGTGGCACGGTATTTGGGTTCACAGTGGCACGGTATTTGGGTTCACAGTGGCACGGTATTTGGGTTCACAGTGGCACGGTATTTGGGTTCACAGTGGCACGGTATTTGGGTTCACAGTGGCACGGTATTTGGGTTCACAGTGGCACGGTATTTGGGTTCACAGTGGCACGGTATTTGGGTTCACAGTGGCACGGTATTTGGGATCACAGTGGCACGGTATTTGGGTTCACAGTGGCACGGTATTTGGGATCACAGTGGCACGGTATTTGGGTTCACAGTGGCACGGTATTTGGGTTCACAGTGGCACGGTATTTGGGTTCACAGTGGCACGGTATTTGGGTTCACAGTGGCACGGTATTTGGGTTCACAGTGGCACGGTATTTGGGTTCACAGTGGCACGGTATTTGGGATCACAGTGGCACGGTATTTGGGTTCACAGTGGCACGGTATTTGGGTTCACAGTGGCACGGTATGTGGGATCACAGTGGCACGGTATGTGGGTTCACAGTGGCACGGTATTTGGGTTCACAGTGGCACGGTATGTGGGATAGTGGTTCAGGTATAAATGTATTTTGTTTCTGGCTTGTGGCTGGCCTCTCCAACACAACCTACACTTCAGCTATTTTCATTATAGTTTAAATATGCATATATTAAGGTTGGGTTCAATTTTACAATTCAGGCAATTCACAAAATGAATTGTTTTAAGTAATTGAATTCAATTACTGAATTGAAAGATGGCCATATTTCATGCCAATGGGCATTTTTGATTTGAACCATGCTGCACACCAGTCAATCAATCAATAAATCAATCAACCAATCAAAATGCGTTTATACTGCACCAGTGCTTGAAGTGGCAAAGGGGCAGGCCCCGGGGCGAACAGATGGAGGGGCGATTATGCGCTTGTGGGGTGAGGGGTTCACACACAGCGAATGTCCAGCTTATGACAAGTCGTGGAATGCAAGAAAGACGTATCAGAAATTGAGCCGGAAAAGAGCATCTCAGAGAACTTCTCAGAGAGAACCTCTCACAGAGAGAACTTCCCATAGAGAACCTCCCATAGAGAACCTCCCACAGAGAGAACCTCCCACAGAGAGAACCTCCCACAGAGAGAACCAGGCTGAACCCTGGATGTCCTTGGCATCTGACATCAGTATGTTGTAGTATGTTGTAGTGAAGAAAGAAATTCCTGTGCGGTTCTGTGTTTTTGTATCTCACAGCGTTTGGCTTGTTTGGGGGAATGTGACAGCAATGTGCGGGAGGGTCTCACTCCCCTGCGTGACGCACTCAGAGTTTTCCATTAATAACGCACAGCAAAAACACGGATCTACTGAACAAACCACACGCTCTGTTCCAGAGAAACGTCTTGTGTGTGTTCCCAAACTGCCGCTTTTAACGGCAGAATGTGTTGCTTCCGTCTTTCTGTTTTCTGTCTGCTGTGCACTGGTCAGTCCTTCTGGATTCAAAGAGTTTAAAACACTTCATTAGGACCAACAGACCTGGGTCAAATACATAATCATTTTCGTTTCAAATACTTTTTTTCACTTTATTTTGATTGTCTGGTATATTGGAACCTATGAAATACTCTCAAAAAAGTTGGTTCAGTTGCACCAGGCAAAATCGGTCGAACACAGAAAAGTAATTGAATCCGGAACGACTATGCATTTGAGCCTGGTATGTGATGTATAGGGGTGTTTTTGGGTGTCTCAGGGAGCGTATAACCCCCACCGCACTGGCTGGGGTAACCGGGGGTGTGTCGTTCGGGAAGGCTGGCTGTCCTGTCATTATCCTCCCGTCTGCTTGTTGCCATGGTTACGGAGAGCCCATGGCAACACACCTGGGTGGCTCCCCTCCTCCCCCAGTCACACGGACAGATAACGTAAGGTTTCAGATTTACATTCTCTCTGTTTCGCAGCCTGTTATATAACCTGCGCACCAGGCCGCCTCAGACTGCCTCATCGTGGCCTGAGTGTCGGGTGTCTCCTGCCGGGACGCGAGGCGGCCTGTCTGGACTGGCCCTGTGTGTTCCAGCAATGTTTTAACAGGATGTCTGATAAGCATCTCCCCACCACGCACTGGTCCTGACTGACGCCCGCGTCTGAAGATCTGTTCCGTGTCTCTTCAGCACGGCGTGTTTGTGTGAGCGTCTCCTCATGTCGTTAATGATTTATTTAAAATCACCGCTGGGCCTGCTTCTCATGACTGACACACACGGTTAGAAGGGATTACAGGAACACCGAGGAACCGGTGTCGACTTCCTCACTAGTTAACCCCTTTCTTTGTTATCGACAGACTCGTTTGACTCTTTCGTGAGTTTGGTGGATTTTACTGGTTTGGGCTTAGGCCCGGGATCACTCTGGAATCTGTGCCGTTTCGTTTCAGTCAACACCCAACAACAAGGTGTGTGGCTTTTTAGCTAATTTGTGACTAACCGCTGGGATTAGAGTTGGGCAACTTCGGGCCTGGAGCACTGCGGTGTCTACAGCCACCAGCTACCCTGGCTCCATCAGCTAATTAGCCGTACGCACCACGACCGATTCACTCGTAAACTAGACCACAATAACATGCCACAGGCATTTATCAGCTGCTGTTTATATCACGGAATGTGGTTAAGAATGACAGATCATGTAAATAATTGGGCTAATTAAATAATTAAGAGCAGAATTTGGTCTGAAAGCCAGGAACCGATACGCCCCTCCTTGCCCGTCTCTGGGTTAGATCAACTGCTAAACCACTGCAACACACCAAAACCCCAGCAGGGCCTTGTGACCCTTCAGAAATTAGAATTCAGATTGCTGTTGGACTTTAGTTCTCCCTCCTGCTATGGTTAAGCGTTGGGGCAGCCTGTATCCTCACAGGGACCCAGGAGGTGGGTGGCTCAAACCCCAGAGTAAGCACAGTGAAAGTGTCTGTGCTTAAAATAGATAAATAACTGTAATGTGCAGGAATGCTGAGCTGCGATGGAAAGCGTGTGCGTGTTATCTTTCCGGTGACGTGGGGTCCGTGTCTTCACTGCGTACCCTCCAGTGTGTGACCCTGTGTGTGACCCAGTGACCCAGTTTGTGACCCTCCAGTGTGTGAGGTCACGCTGCTCTCTGACGCGTGTGTGAGGTCACACTGCTCTCTGACGCGTGTGTGAGGTCACACTGCTCTCTGACGCGTGTGTGAGGTCACCCTGCTCTCTGATGCGTGTGTGAGGTCACACTGCTCTCTGACGTGTGTGTGTGAGGTCACACTGCTCTCTGACGTGTGTGTGAGGTCACACTGCTCTCTGACGCGTGTGTGAGGTCACACTGCTCTCTGACGTGTGTGTGAGGTCACACTGCTCTCTGACGCGTGTGTGAGGTCACACTGCTCTCTGACGCGTGTGTGAGGTCACCCTGCTCTCTCTGACGCGTGTGTGTGACCGCGGGGTCCTGTCCGCTGGGAGAGCTGCGGTGGGGTGGTGTTGACCGAATCGCAGTGGCGGTGTGCTGCCAGATTTCACACCACCGTGAGGGCGTTGGGTCACGTCCCATTGACGTGTGCAGGGAGAACTACCGGCCGGGTGAAAACCAAACAGCCGTGATCGCCCCCCTGTTATTTTATTTTAGTAAGCAGTTGGTTTTGTTATTTGTAGAAAGTTAGGGATCGTGGGTAAAGAGGCTGTGCTGTATTATGTACTGGGGAGAGTAAGGGATCGTGGGTAAAGAGGCTGTGCTGTATTATGTACTGGGGAGAGTAAGGGGTCGTGGGTAAAGAGGCTGTGCTGTATTATGTACTGGGGAGAGTAAGGGGTCGTGGGTAAAGAGGCTGTGCTGTATTATGTACAGGGGAGAGTAAGGGGTCATGGGTAAAGAGGCTGTGCTGTGTATGTTATGTACATGGGAGAGTAAGGGGTCGTGGGTAAAGAGGCTGTGCTGTATTATGTACTGGGGAGAGTAAGGGGTCGCGGGTAAAGAGGCTGTGCTGTATTATGTACTGGGGAGAGTAAGGGGTCGTGGGTAAAGAGGCTGTGCTGTATTATGTACAGGGGAGAGTAAGGGGTCGTGGGTAAAGGGGCTGTGCTGTGTATGTTATGTACAGGGGAGAGTAAGGGGTCGTGGGTAAAGAGGCTGTGCTGTGTATGTTATGTACAGGGGAGAGTAAGGGGTCGTGGGTAAAGAGGCTGTGCTGTGTATGTTATGTACAGGGGAGAGTAAGGGGTTGTGGGTAAAGAGGCTGTGCTGTGTATGTTATGTACAGGGTAGAGTAAGGGGTCGTGGGTAAAGAGGCTGTGCTGTATTATGTACTGGGGAGAGTAAGGGGTCGTGGGTAAAGAGGCTGTGCTGTATTATGTACTGGGGAGAGTAAGGGGTCGTGGGTAAAGAGGCTGTGCTGTATTATGTACTGGGGAGAGTAA
>NC_083767.1:2739534-2744534 GCF_963514075.1 Conger conger
GTTGGCATTTCAGGCTGCTAAGGGGACTGCCCCACCTTACATACAATCCTTGATCACTCCCTACTCCGCAGCTAGACCACTCCGGTCTACCAGCTCTGGTCGCCTTATGGTTCCCTCTCAACGTGCACCTGGCGGTCGAGCTGCACGTTCACGCCTGTTTTCCGTTCTGGTTCCTCAGTGGTGGAATGACTTGCCTACCACTGTCAGAACAGCAGAATCCCTCCCCCTATTTCAACGCAGACTCAAAACCCACCTTTTCAAACTCCACCTTAGTCCTCCCTCCTGATTTCCCCCGCCCCCCCTTTCTGATATCCCAATCCTCCTTGTCTAACCCAAAAAAAACTATTGCACTTATGATGGCGACTATATGTTTAGAACAGCATTCCATGTGTATTTTCCTAGTTCTGGATGTGATGCTTTGACTTGTGGAAGAACCTATGCACTTGTAAGTAGCTTTGGATTAAAAGCGTCTGCCAAATGACAAAAATGTAAAGGTAAACGGAAAATCTTGCTGCCTCGTCACTCAGCCTATCTTTAAATATTATTAAATAACGCTCCCTTCTGTACGTGACAGTAGCCAGGGCGCGGTCGGACACGCGGTCGGGTATGCGGCCAGGCGACAGCGTTAATGATCAGTGTTCTCCTCTTGGTGCTCTGTATAGCGCCTCTCACGGTTAGTTCCGTTAGAAATGCGGGCCCTGACACCGCTGGCGTTGGGACGCTGGGACGCGCGGTTTAGTGTCAGTGCTCTGCTCTGAACGCAGCTCCCTTGCCCCTCTCTCCCATCCCATAATGCATTCTGCCACCTTTAACACCTTCCGTCACATCCGGGCGCGTGAGTGTCGTTTGAGACTAAATGAGTTTTATTTTTACCTCCGCGCAGATGGACGGAGCGTTCCTGTGGGATTCGGGTTAATTCTGCGCAGAGGCCTCTGCGTCGCCTCTTTAGAGGTGCTGTGCGTTGCTGGGTCAGGAAACTGGGACAGTCTTCAGAGCCGGCTCCTCCCTGTCACACTGAGACCCGGCTCCTCCCTGTCACACACTGAGACCGGCTCCTCCCTGTCACACACTGAGACCCGGCTCCTCCCTGTCACACTGAGACCGGCTCCTCCCTGTCACACTGAGACCCGGCTCCTCCCTGTCACACTGAGACCCGGCTCCTCCCTGTCACACACTGAGACCCGGCTCCTCCCTGTCACACTGAGACCCGGCTCCTCCCTGTCACACTGAGACCCGGCTCCTCCCTGTCACACTGAGACCGGCTCCTCCCTGTCACACTGAGACCGGCTCCTCCCTGTCACACACTGAGACCCGGCTCCTCCCTGTCACACTGAGACCGGCTCCTCCCTGTCACACACTGAGACCCGGCTCCTCCCTGTCACACTGAGACCCGGCTCCTCCCTGTCACACTGAGACCCGGCTCCTCCCTGTCACACACTGAGACCCGGCTCCTCCCTGTCACACTGAGACCCGGCTCCTCCCTGTCACACTGAGACCCGGCTCCTCCCTGTCACACTGAGACCCGGCTCCTCCCTGTCACACACTGAGACCGGCTCCTCCCTGTCACACACTGAGACCGGCTCCTCCCTGTCACACTGAGACCCGGCTCCTCCCTGTCACACTGAGACCGGCTCCTCCCTGTCACACACTGAGACCGGCTCCTCCCTGTCACACACTGAGACCGGCTCCTCCCTGTCACACTGAGACCCGGCTCCTCCCTGTCACACACTGAGACCGGCTCCTCCCTGTCACACACTGAGACCGGCTCCTCCCTGTCACACACTGAGACCGGCTCCTCGATGTCACACTGAGACCCGGCTCCTCCCTGTCACACTGAGACCGGCTCCTCCCTGTCACACTGAGACCAGCTCCTCCCTGTCACACACTGAGACCCGGGCTTGAGTGCATCCATCTCATGGAGGACCGGCTGCACGGTGGGGGAGTGCAAGGAGGAGGTTCTGGGTTCGACTCCCAGCGCGTGTGTGTGTGTGTGTGTGCGTGTGCGAGTGTGAGTGTGAGTGTGGGAATAATTATGAAGCTGTCTTGCTGTGAGGCTAAACTGTGATGATGTCAGCATTGACTGGGCCTTATTTATTTATTGATTTTAAGACTAAAATACTTGTTGAGAGTCAGAGGCTTATTGAGTGTTTTCAGTGTTTGTTCAGTATGCCTGTCTGCAGCCAGGGCTGCATGGTGCTGAAGGGGTGAGTTTCAGGCAGACTGCCGGGGAGGTGGTGGGGTGGCAGGGGGTAGATCTGGGGTGGGGGGTGGGGTGGGGTAATTTGCAGTTGCCTTAATTTGCTCCTCAGGTGGAGTAATAAGCCAGGGGGGTGTAATTTCGGGGAGCACGCAGAGCTAAAAACACTGGAGTCAGTTTCAATTAGCATAAGTGGCCAGCACTCTGCTACGGTGCGTTAATATTCAGCCTGTAAAACAGACACACACGCTAATGCACTCATATACACACACACACACACACACACACACACACACACACACACACACACACTCACTCACTCACTCACTCACTCACTCACTCACTCACTCACTCACTCACATACACATACACACACACCCCCCCCTCCACGCACACACTCATATACACTCATGCCCCCCCCCCCCTCACACACACACACACACACACACACACACACACTCATATCCCCCCACACACACACTCATATACACACACACCCCCCTCTCCACACACACACACACGCACACACATACTGACTCCATCTGAGGATGGTTCATGGACAAGGGTGATTTTGGTAAACGGTGAACACAATGTTCTCCTTACTCTTTTATTTGCGGTGTTGCTACAGCCAATTTATTGTCATTTTGTTACCTAGATGGAATGTTATTTGTTTGTTATTCGTGTACATCAGAACCAGACCAAGGTAAAATACGAATTAGGAATATCTCCCGTCGATTTTAACAAAACATGGAACTAGCCAAAAAGCTCTCCAGAACCAGGGCTGGGGACCAGCAGACCCTGTGGCTCTCCAGAACCAGGGCTGGGGACCCCAGCAGACCCTGTGGCTCTCCAGAACCAGGGCTGGGGACCCCAGCAGACCCTGTGGCTCTCCAGAACCAGGGCTGGGGACCCCAACAGACCCTGTGGCTCTCCAGAACCAGGATTGGGCCCCAGCAGACCCTGTGGCTCTCCAGAACCAGGGCTGGGGACCCCAGCAGACCCTGTGGCTCTCCAGAACCAGGGCTGGGGACCCCAGCAGACCCTGTGGCTCTCCAGAACCAGGGCTGGGGACCCCAGCAGACCCTGTGGCTCTCCAGAACCAGGGCTGGGGACCCCAGCAGACCCTGTGGCTCTCCAGAACCAGGGCTGGGGACCCCAGCAGACCCTGTGGTGATTAGACGTCAGAAATTTGAGACAACAGATTTATGTCAGAGCAGCTATGTACAGTGTTCACTAAAATACAAAACAATTACAAAACGAATTTGAACTTTATTTCGAAATGAGCGTCACCAGAGCACTGTTAGCCGTATATAGGTTGTTATAGGTTGTACAGTTATAGGTTGATCTAAGTCCAAATACTGCGGCGATATTCCTAAACTGTCCGTCAGAAACCCCATACAAAAAACTTTTATGTATTTGTTCATGGTTAATGAATCATACATATTAGACATGTTAGCAAGCACACTCTGAAATAAGAATGAACAAATTAACCAAGGGGAAACTAAAATTAAAACAGTTAATCACAATCTCTCTCTGTTTCTCCTCCCTTCCTCTCTCTCACTCTCCTCTCTCTCTCTCTCTCCTCTCTCTCACTCTCAAAAATGCTCTATTGGCATGAAGTGTGGACTATTAAATCTTGTCAGTTTAGACAACAGGGCGTACAGTCATAATATAAAACCTCTCTCCTGTCTCACCGCACAGATGCGCTTTATTAGCGAGAATAGACGTACTAAAGTTCTGCCAAAGCAAATAATTAGTTCAGATAAAAAGATCACAAAACAATAAAGCAATGAGAAGGATAGTTAATTTAACAGTGGGAACCAAACCCTTCTTGTTAACCACAGCAGCATACACACACACATTCCATACACACCCCACACATGCACACAGGCATACCACACACACCCTACCCCCCCACACACACACACACACACTGTTTTACCCAAAAGCATCCTCCCTGTCTCCCACACACACACACGCGTCGCGTGTCTGCTGTGTTCCTGTGTGTGGGTGTTTTATGATGTGGTTACTGGTGCGTCTCTCATTCTAACAAGCTCCAAGGAAACCCTGCGGCGATCAAATCGCTGCCATTATGGAGACATATAAAAGTGTATACTGTCTGAGTCTCAAATTCAACTGCACAGCCATTTCATTCAGGCTCATTATGTAGCAAATTCATGAAATTAGGAGCAGGTAGACATAAGCGCGATATTGGGACCACACTGTTTTATATCCCAGAATTATATGAAACATACATCCATCGCTGCACATTTTAAATGGTTTCGCACATGGTTTTGTGGGGTTGCAAATTTGTCCTAAATATGCTTTCTCTCATCGGGAAAACTGTGTAGGCCCAAGTGTGATCTGGACCTATTTTCGGCATAGCTGGAACATTTGGGTTTGGGGTGGGGTGCTTTAACAAGAGATGTTGTAAAAGCATTGCCACAATGTTGTTATTCAGCAAAACCTCAGACAACCTTGTTAAAAAAAACAAAAATCTTGCTTTACTCCAGGAAGGGTGAGGTCAGCCTTCTAAACGCAGATTGTGTGTGTGTGTGTGTGTGTGTGTGATATGTGAGGTGTGTGTGTGTGTGTGTGTGTGTGTGTGTGTGTGTGATATGTGATATGTGAGGTGTGTGTGTGTGTGTGTGTGTGAGATATGTGAGGTGTGTGTGTGTGTGTGTGTGTGATATGTGAGGTGTGTGTGTGATATGTGAGGTGTGTGTGTGTGTGTGTGTGTGTGTGTGATATGTGAGGTGTGTGTGTGTGTGATATGTGAGGTGTGTGTGTGTGACTGTGAGTA
>NC_083767.1:2749534-2759534 GCF_963514075.1 Conger conger
AGTTCTCGGACCTGCCCAGACCGACTAAAAAACTGCTGGAATAACAAGGCAATTGCAGGTCCACAAGTAAAGAATTCCTCCTTATCCAGTAGAATATTGTGCGTGTTGTGCCCACACTGTTTGTTCTGTGCGGTTGAGACGTGCTGCAGGGACGGCGGCCGTGAGGCCTTTTATTGAGAGTCCGGCCGCGTCTCTGAGCCCGGGGCCAAGGGGCCTGGGTGTGGGGCGGTTCCGTTTCGTTCGGCCTGCTGGTGGACTCGCTGTGGGGCTGGAGTGACCGTCTGTCTGGGCACTTTCTCTGCTGTTCGCCCGAGACTCTCCGCTATTCCAACTATTCCGCACTTGAGCCGGGTCTGGAATGAGCAGAATTCATCCGGATCGCTCCGGATATCTCCGTGCGCGTGGCGCGTGCTCCTCTCGTGATGCGGGGAAGGCCAGGCGGCGAGATGTAAACAGCTCCTGACGCACGCTCTCCACCGAGCCTGCCCACCCCCCCGCGGCGGAGCCGTGACTTCCACACGTTCTCCACCCAGCCTCCCCACCCCCCCGCGGCGGAGCCGTGACTTCCACACGTTCTCCACCGAGCCCCCCCACCCCCCCCCGCGGCGGAGCCGTGACTTCCACACGTTCTCCACCGAGCCTCCCCACCCCCCCGCGGCGGAGCCGTGACTTCCACACGTTCTCCACCGAGCCTCCCCCCCCCCCCCGCGGCGGAGCCGTGACTTCCACACGTTGGCACGGCGGGGGAGGGGTGTGTGGTATGTGCCTTTTCACCAAAATCTGAGTTATGCGTTACCGGGGGCGACGGGGCCCACAAAAAGCACCACCCACAACAAAGCAGCCAGGTGTGTCTGCAGGTCTCCGGAACGCGGAGCCGAGAGGGGCGTGTTCTCACCCTGGGGGGGCGCAATCCACCGCATTCTCCTCTCCGCTCTCAGTGTACAGTTTCATCCACTCCAGGGCTTTTTGGGGAAACGTGATCAGGCCACTGCTGCTGGTGGGGATGTGGTGGTCTGCTCAGGTGGCAGGTGTGGGCCGCCCCCCCTGCATACCTGCCGCTCCCTGATGGCAGCCCCCCCACGCTCTGCTGAGTGACACAGGGCAGATGTAACTGGAGCTCAGTGAGCCTCTTGATAGCAGTGGTTGTTTTGCAGCCTCTTGATAGCAGTGGTTGTTTTTCGTTCTTTTTTTTCGGGAACTGACTGGATCAGCTGACGGGACTTATTCCCTTTCCCATAAACACCCGCCCCCCCCTCAGCTGTGTGGGTCACAGGTTTACTACCCCATCCTGTCCTGCATCTAACACCACATTCTCAAGCTCATTTTACACTTAAAGCACTACATCCACCGATTCCCACTTACCCACCTACAGCCCTGACCTGATACTGAGGGCTTAAGGACCTACTCAAACCCTTACCCCACTACAGAACTTACCCTGATACTGAGGGCTTAAGGACCTACTCAAACCCTTCCCCACCTGCAGCCCTGACCTGATACTGAGGGCTTAAGGACCTACTCAAACCCTTACCCCACTACAGAAGTTACCCTGATACTGAGGGGTTAAGGACCTACTCAAACCCTTACCCCACTACAGAACTTACCCTGATACTGAGGGCTTAAGGACTGACTCAGACTATTGCTTGTCCAGGTCTGAAGATTGAGATCCTGCACTAGATTTTACGCAAAATTACAAGTTAAATAGGCTGAATGGACAGTTTTCATAATCATGTCTGTACTTCAGTTCTCCCAGCCTGTTATTTAATCTATTTATATTGAAGTTTGAAGTTCTCTGCTGCTCAGTTCTGTCTTGACACGTCTTTCTGAAAAACTCTCCATGCGATGTGTATAAAAACCAGCTCCGCTCATTATGGACAACATCCTCATCCGGGTCTTCTGTCTTCTCCGTTTTACATTACGGAGGAAGATGAGGAAGAGGAGGACGGGCTCGTTTGTCCAAAGGTCATGTTTCCTTGGGGATTAGTTTATGAATTATGAATGTATTCGTGCTGTGAGCATGATGTGGGTCGATGGTCAGACAGAGGTGATGTTTCCTGGAGCTGCCATCTGTGACTCTGTTCAGCCCTGTGTGACTCTGTTCAGCCCTGTGACTCTGTTCAGCCCTGTGTGACTCTGTTCAGCCCTGTGTGACTCTGTTCAGCCCTGTGTGACTCTGTTCAGCCCTGTGACTCTGTTCAGCCCTGTGTGACTCTGTTCAGCCCTGTGTGACTCTGTTCAGCCCTGTGTGACTCTGTTCAGCCCTGTGACTCTGTTCAGCCCTGTGTGACTCTGTTCAGCCCTGTGTGACTCTGTTCAGCCCTGTGACTCTGTTCAGCCCTGTGTGACTCTGTTCAGCCCTGTGTGACTCTGTTCAGCCCTGTGTGACTCTGTTCAGCCCTGTGACTCTGTTCAGCCCTGTGTGACTCTGTTCAGCCCTGTGACTCTGTTCAGCCCTGTGACTCTGTTCAGCCCTGTGTGACTCTGTTCAGCCCTGTGTGACTCTGTTCAGCCCTGTGACTCTGTTCAGCCCTGTGTGACTCTGTTCAGCCCTGTGACTCTGTTCAGCCCTGTGTGACTCTGTTCAGCCCTGTGTGACTCTGTTCAGCCCTGTGACTCTGTTCAGCCCTGTGTGACTCTGTTCAGCCCTGTGTGACTCTGTTCAGCCCTGTGTGACTCTGTTCAGCCCTGTGACTCTGTTCAGCCCTGTGTGACTCTGTTCAGCCCTGTGTGACTCTGTTCAGCCCTGTGTGACTCTGTTCAGCCCTGTGACTCTGTTCAGCCCTGTGTGACTCTGTTCAGCCCTGTGTGACTCTGGGCGGGGGCACTGCAGAATTCCGGGTGGGGGACTGCAGGATTCCGGATGGGCCCAGGTGGGGTTTTAGCGGCACAAGTGATTCCGGCCTCCACCTCAGCCTGCGCATGCCAGAGCTCAGGATCTCTGGGTAATTATTCCCCCACGCCCCCCCCCCCCTCCTCTGCAGGCCTGACCTGTGGCACTCTGCTGGATACGGTTGCCATGGAGACCAGCGTGCAGCGTGGGGGAGTCCGGACCACAGGTGGTTGGCAGCTATGTGCCGTGATTGGCTGGACCCTTGGGGGTGGGTGATGGATGGATGGAGGTGGAGAATGTTTTGCGAAGGCTGTGATGTTCTCCCAGGTGCGTGACCCAGGCCCGCAGGAGAGCCGTGGGGGTGTGTGGGGCGGAGGGAGGGGGGTATTTCAGGGATTGGGGCGGGGGCAGGGGGGCAGCTGACGTCTCGGTGGGGTAGTCGCCGAGCGTCGAGCTGAGGGGTGTAATTGGGCGGAAAAACATCCAGCAGAACGAGGCGCTCATGGGGGCCGTGGACATGGTTGGCCGTGGAAGCCGATTGGACGATTAGATGACTATCTGTGATGAGGGCTACTCAGCTTTATTCTGGAATCACGGAATCTCATGCTATGTAAAGAGTTATGTAAACGCCTGAGGGTATTCAGGATATAGGATTGTTAAATGGTGCTTCCTTTTAAATCACCAGATTATAGTGACATTCCCTCACGGTCCTCGAGGGCTGAGAGCTGCTGCTTTTCCACCCTCTTTACCTGGGAGTCAGGTGTGTTCACCCTCCCTTTACCTGGGAGTCAGGTCTGTTCACCCTCCCTTTACCTGGGAGTCAGGTGTGTTCACCCTCCCTTTACCTGGGAGTCAGGTGTGTTCACCTTCCCTTTACCTGGGAGTCAGGTGTGACCACCCTCCCTTTACCTGGGAGTCAGGTGTGACCACCCTCCCTTTACCTGGGAGTCAGGTGTGTTCACCCTCTCTTTACCTGGGAGTCAGGTGTGTTCACCTTCCCTTTACCTGGGAGTCAGGTGTGTTCACCCTCTCTTTACCTGAGAGTCAGGTGTGTTCACCCTCCCTTTACCTGGGAGTCAGGTGTGTTCACACTCCCTTTACCTGGGAGTCAGGTGTGTTCACCCTCCCTTTACCTGGGAGTCAGGTGTGTTCACACTCCCTTTACCTGGGAGTTGGGTGGAAGACAGTCTGGCCAATCAGGATTGGAGGGCCGGATTCGGAATGGAGGGCCGGAGTTGATGATACCTGCCCTAGGGTTTATTGTCCAATCCAGTGCCAGCCTGGCAGGCAGCTGTGTATTGATTGGCTGCAGCGTTGGCCATTAGTGCCCCCTCTGGCTGGTTGGGTACCTGCAGTCTGTGTGCAGTCTGTGTGCTCTGTGTATGCAGGGACTGTGCTGCTCTGCTTGCGCACTACACAGTTAAAAGCAGGGGTTGGTAGATCTTGCAATCCGCCAAATGTCCCGAATTTATGGAGAAAACTGTAGTGATGACATATGCCAGTGGTCTGATCTGGTCCTTAGAAAGACACAAAAAATCTGGGTTAAACATACATTTTGAATCAAAACATGTCATTTTTAACTCAGTGTTCTTCCTTTGATGAGCATATTCTCAGAAATTTTGTGTCAGTAATATATCTTTTTATTTCACAACACTGTTTATAATATTGCTCTAATATTGAAAAGGTACAGAGTGAGCCAAAAGGCTGTGATTGGTTTGCAGGGTTAGGGTTAAGTATGTGTTTGGTGAGTCAGTGCTGTGTCAGAGCCTGTTTCAGCACTAACCGCTGTACTGCAGTGTGGTGATTAGGTGTAATGAAGGCACACAGCAGAACTCCAGACTCCGCTCCCCGGGTTTATCAGCACCTGGGTTAGCAGAAGCACAAAAGCCCCTGTGACTAAAATAACCACAGATTCAGCCGGCATTCCTGAGATATCTTTACATTCATTCATGGTGAGCGACACAATTTCTGGAAAATCCAAACTTTGAAACTGTGAAAGTGCTTTTTATAGACTCACATATTTGAGATGTGATAAGTCTTCACCCTTCTGAATATGGAGGACATGAAGAACTATGATGGGAAACAGGAGGGTGTTGCATGCTGGGTAGGTAATGTGTAGGTAATGTGTTCACCCTTCAATAACTCAAATGTTTGAGCAAACGTCTTTCTGAAATGAGCCCAGTGAGGGGCTGTTGCCTCCGTGTTAACCGTGAAACGCTGCATGACATTCCATTTGTAAAATAAGGATTGATTGATTTATTGATACAGCATGCAAAATAACGCACAGGTATAAATATTGCTGACACATCGCCGGCCTCAGCAGGAGCGCAGGTGTAATAAAGAAACTGGCCCCCTCCCCAGGTGGTGAAAAGGACTTTTCACCATATTAGTTCCTCCAGGGTCAGTACTCGGGGCCATAGCAGAAGGCTGTAATTTCTGTCTGACACACTGTAGGGCTCATGAGCACTGCCAGCGCAGACACGCCAGGCCTGTAAAAATACATTCCTCCACCGCCCCCCGCCGCACCCCCCCGCCCCCCCCCCCCCCTCACGCATCAGTGGTGTCACGGCTCAGAGTGCTCCGTGTGAAAGGCGCTCCGTGATCACGCCGTGTTTAGAGAACACGTCAACCTTCACCACTCTCAGGTTCCTGCACGCTCCTCACTTTATTCATCCGTTTAGTTTTTCATATGAAAGGCATTGTGGGATAGACTGCCCTCCTTTATGTGTGCATTCAGATAGAGAGGAGAGGGGTACAGACAGCTAGAGAGGAGAGGGGTACACACAGGTAGAGAGGAGAGGGGGGTACACAGGTAGAGAGGAGAGGGGTACACACAGGTAGAGAGGAGACGGGGGTACACACAGGTAGAGAGGAGAGGGGGGTACACAGGTAGAGAGGAGAGGGGTACACACAGGTAGAGAGGAGAGGGGTACACACAGGTAGAGAGGAGAGGGGGGTACACACAGGTAGAGAGGAGAGGGGGGTACACACAGGTAGAGAGGAGACGGGGGTACACACAGGTAGAGAGGAGAGGGGGGTGCACACCGGTAGAGAGGACAGGGGTACATACAGGTAGAGAGGAGAGGGGTACACACAGGTAGAGAGGAGAGGGGGGTACACAGGTAGAGAGGAGAGGGGTACACACAGGTAGAGAGGAGAGGGGTACACACAGGTAGAGAGGAGAGGGGTACACACAGGTAGAGAGGAGAGAGGGGTGCACACAGGTAGAGAGGACAGGGGTACACACAGGTAGAGAGGAGAGGGGTACACACAGGTAGAGAGGAGAGAGGGGTGCACACAGGTAGAGAGGACAGGGGTACACACAGGTAGAGAGGAGAGAGGGGTGCACACAGGTAGAGAGGACAGGGGTACACACAGGTAGAGAGGAGAGGTACACACAGGTAGAGAGGAGAGGGGTACACACAGATAGAGACCGGTAGAACGAACAGCGAGAGGGTACCATTTTGGGAATGGCTTATGGCCTACGGATTGCAGACCCTCAGACTGTAGTCAGAAAAAAAACTCCCCGATGGGAAGAAATCTGAGGAGGAACCCGGCTACAGAGGAGGAACCCGGCTACAGAGGGGGGCCCATCCTCCGCTGGCCAGCAGGGTGTTATGGAATATGGATAAAACAGAAATATGACTAGAAATCCATTATAACGAAGCAAATGTGTTGGACAGGTTACAGTAATCAATAAAAGTCAATAAGAACAATAGGAGCATTGCAGGAGATGATGCTCACAGAGCAGGGAGCAGGTTGTGACTGCAGGCTCCTCGTTGTGTGACGGGGAGTTTTGGCAGGAGCTGTAGAATGGTGGCTTGCGTGCCCGTGTTGTTGTTGTTAGCGGCGCTCTGTCTCCGTGACGATCCCGCGGGTGTTTCTGCCTCTCAGGCTCGTCTCTCACCGCCCGCGGGGCGGGGTCACATCGCTGGCAGCCTCACCTGTACCTGCGCAGGTGATGACTGGCCCCCACAAGCCCCTCCCTCAGGCAGAGCGGGGGTGTGCATAGCTGGACCCCCAGTCACGGCTGAACGTGCCCGTCTTTCTGCTTTAATGATCTCCAGCTCTCACGCAACCCTGACTTTTTACATCTCTAATGTTGTTTATCGTTGTCATATTTGCTTGTCATATGGCATTTCAGAGAAACCGCTTTTTAGAAAGTCAAATGTGTTGAACCAGCTCAATTTGTACGGCTGTACTGCATGTGAGACTTGAACCCGCCCACAACCTCTGCATGCAAAAAACATAAATAAATAAACTGAAGAGACTTTTATTCAGACTTCAAATCTTATTTCATTTAAATATATATAAGCTCTGTCTCCAAATACCAGACCTCCTGAGACAAATAGTTATTTCACGTTCGCAGAAATTCTTCTGGATTAAGAAGAATTTCTGCAAATACAAATGCTTCATATTTCAAATTTTAGTTCATACCATGTACTGAATGTAAAAGTTTTTGCCATTCGTGGAGGGCGATGGAAGTAAATATATATATATTTTACATAAAATATATATTTTACAAGGTAATGTTTTCTTCTTGAGAGAAAAAAAAAAAAGATTCTTAGTCTGGTGTATTAGTCTCATTACAAGACTAAAAAAATGTGAATTATAAGCACCACTATAGAGTGCCAACAGTCGCTCACCTCATACTTGTCCAACCCCAGACTATTTATGAAGCGTTGTCTGCATGGAGACTCGAGCCTTCATGTGGCAGGTTGTCATGTGGCGGATGTTAGCATATAAGGCTCGTTAGGTAATGCTAAAGTATGATATAAATGTTCATGTATAAATAAAGTAGAGATGGCGCTTTTTAATCTGCTGCTTATTTTGGATCCGAGGCCTTTCCTTGTCTGCCTGGACCCAACATCCATCATAAACATACCCAGTGTTATGAAACATTCTCATAGATAAGGCCCTCACTGTATCTAGCAGACCTCAGTCAAATACGTCATTGTTTAGGATTCAAATGCTTTTATAAACTTTTCTGCCGTGTTGGAAGTTTTGAAATACTCTCAGAAAGTGCCTTCTGGTCTCCTTGGTTGGCTTGTTTCCACCAGGCAATCAAGCATTTATTGGAAGTATTTGAATTCAAAACAATTATGTATTTGGACCAGGTCTGGTATTTAACTAGAGCACGGGGGGCATGCTAAAAATAAGAGTAGGTGAGATTAGGGACTGTGAACATAACACAGATTTCATTACTGTGCCTTTCAGACGGAAGATCAACATTTAGCACGTTAGCACGATGTTGTTTTCAGAGTCTGAGCAAGAGCACTTAGGGTCCTAAAGCTTGTTCCTCTGACTGAATTGTGTGGCATTGTACCACAGTTCTCCATAGTAACCGGACGGTCACTGTCACTGGGCGATTCCTGCCCTGATTCCTCTCCTTGGGTCTGGATCTTGAACTCCAGCCCTCTGGCCCACACTGTGCTCCTTTGCTGAAGGACTGGTCCTAATTCCATGGACTCTTATTCCTAACTCGTGGAGGAATTGGTTCTGGATATTAATGTGTGTTTTCCGGTTTTTAAAAGGCATGGGTATCCAAGGAGTTGTGGGACCAAACAACTGAATCACTGTGTCAGAGGTATGATCTGAGGACCCGCTCCATGACTGTTCATCCTGTGAGTGTTCATTAAACTCAAGTGTTAAAACAAGTCTAAAAGTGGAACATAGTCAAATCAGACATTCTTGCTGTGTAAGATGCATCAAAGTGCAAGATTTCAGCTGGCTAGAGTCAGATACATTCTTGAAATACTATAAAAAGTTGGTGCATGGTACTACATTACGTGGCAAAGGTACGAACCTTTGGCCTGAAGAAGGCTCCCGGCCAAGAACGCATCAGCATTTTAAAGTGTTTTATAATAAATACATTTACTTCCATCGCCCTCCACGAATGGCAAAAACTTTTACATTCAGTACATGGTATGAACTAAAATTTGAAATATGAAGCATTTGTATTTGCAGAAATTCTTCTTAATCCAGAAGAATTTCTGCGAACGTGAAATAACTATTTGTCTCAGGAGGTCTGGTATTTGGAGACAGAGCTTAGAAACGTTAACAGTATGAAGTTGACCATCTTGTTTATTTATAGAATCTTGCAATTTTACAAAGAGAAGATAATTATGTGAGCGAGCATCCCCCCCCCACCCCCCCACCCCCCCACCCCCTATCTCACTGTGATGTCCTGCTGACTGGGAGAGCTGGGCTGACCTCTGTTTCAGCAGTGTGTTGGGGGGGGGGGGGGGGGGTTGAATGGAGCAGGAGGATGAACCTGCGGCGGAGGGGGGGAGGGGGGGTGGGGGGGGTGGGGTGGGGGTCATATCGCCTCCTTTATGAACCCTGTGACTCAGGACGCAGAAATCAGGGAGTCGACTCTGGGGAATAAATGACTCTTCTGTGTGGGTCTGCCAGGGTTTAACCCCTTACCTACCGCGCAGCGGGGTGAGGTTAGCGCTCTACACGAGCTGGGGTTTGACGGCATTCAGAGGTCACCATCGAGGTGCGGATTGCCCTGACATGCGTCTGTGAGTCATCCACAGCCCGTGGGCTTCGCCTGCTCTTCCTGACTGGACTCTGATTCAGAAGATGAACCTCTTCCTCGTCCTGCAGCGGAGCACACGTGTTGAAGCCGTTTCACACGTCTTACAGACGACGAGCAGAGCATCGTGGGAATCCCCCCTCACAACAGCCAATACTGTGTGTTCGGGTCCAGTCCTGGGTCAAATACGTCATTGTTTTGGACTTTTCTGTGCTCGATTGATCTTGCCTGATGCAATTGAGCCGACTATGAGGACCAGAATGTGGGGTTTGCACTTTTTGAGAGCATTTCATAGGTGCCAGACAAGCTCAGTAACCCATAGAAAAGTATTTGAATCCACAGCTGTTACGTATTTGACCCAGATCTGGCAGGTTCCTTCAGTTCAGCAGCGATAAACAGGCCCTTTGTAGACCTGCATGAAGTGAGTGTAGTTCTGTAGTGCAGTGCTTGTTACCTACAGGAGAGTTCAACGAGAGGGTAGATGAGGCGAAGTGAAAGTTTATGCTGCGTGGAATGATTGTAATTATTCCACTGAGCAGTTGTGCGGTGTGTGTCTGAACAGGTGTGGGGATAAGTAAGAGTGACAGTGGAGTCGGCTGGCCTTGTTTTGGGTGTTCGTAATTACGAGGGTG
>NC_083767.1:2767034-2784534 GCF_963514075.1 Conger conger
TCAGCCCCCAGGCTCTGGACTCAAACCAGCTTTTTACTGTTATTTTTAGAAGAAAAAAAAACACCACACTGAGAGAACCTCGTTTGTTTGTAAATGCCCCTGAGCTGAGCGCCCAATCACCTGCGACCGCAGTGCTATAAGCCCCGCCTCCGATTCGGGAGAGGGTAGATATCTGCGGCTCTCCTCCGAAACACGTGGTTTTCTCCTTTAACAGCACAGACTACAGCTGAGCTCACAGGGTGGAGTCGGAGGAGGACCTTTCATGTGCGGCTGTGACTGCAGAGCTCTTTCCACCAGCAGGGGTCGCTAGATTAACCCCATCAGCCTGAACGCTTCCATGCCCTGGGCAGCGCGTCTTCAGTGTGTGCGTGCGATACGCTACCTGTGCTGCTTCCATCGCTATTTAATCTGTTGATGCACTAGAAGAGGCAGGGTCGGGAATTATCTCTGCCTACAGAAGTGTGCTATTTGTTACAAAAAATAAATGTGTAAATATTTAAAAAAATGTAAATACTTAACTGAGCCTCTGCTTTTAATACATTTTACTGTTATCTCTGGCTGTAGACATGGACAATTTACAAATACAACAACAGTTCCGCTGTTTGGGAGATGCTCCTTCAGATGTAGAACAGTGCATGTAATGTACTGTCAGATAAATGTACATTAAAAAAAACACCAAAACCCAGAGGCTGTTTTTGAAATGCTCCATTTATTTGAGTTGGTATTGCAGTGCCACTGTTGTAGGAAGACAAAGAGGGTGGCAGTCCCTTGTACATGATCTCTCAAAATCTCATTTTTTCCCCACTGATCTGGCCAGAGCAAAGAGAAGGACTACAGTTCCACTGGTAACCATGACTGCGGCAGAGAGAAGGACTACAAATCTGTCAGTCGCCATGGGAACGCCTGGCGCTCTGGCAGAGTCTCCGCCCCCTTCCTAACCTGTCCTCTCCCGATGATGCGAGTCGCTGAGACACGGTCACGTGGCCTGGCCGGGTAGCACCACACCAAATCAAATGGCTTCAACACCAATAAATACAAGTATAAAAAAAAAAACAACAAACAATGATAATAATTATCATTATAATAATTAACATGATCTTGATTGACAGCAAAAAAAAGGCACTAAACATAACATGGCCTTGGCATTCTGCGGTCTTACAAACCAACACCAAAGGGAAAATCATGGCTGTAGCAATGACCATAAAGTACAGTAACAAAATAAGAGTACTTAAATAACATAATAATACTATCATCATCATCGTCATCAGCGTCGTCATCCTCATAAACAATATCCAGTCAAGTTTTAACTATAATTAGACTTCCTCCTAGCTAATGAGTATGTACCAGTTACTTCCAGTTTGGCAGAAAATGTGTTCGCCTCTGATTGGATCTGTCTGCTAAGACCTCTGGATCCTTGCTGCTGATTGGGCAGAACTGGACCTAGTTGCAGCTCCTAGCCAATCACAGAGCTCAGTGGCTGGCTGGAAGGCTGCTCATTAAGGGTCTTCTGATAGGACAGGCTTACAGCAAAATCAAAAAACCAAAAAAGTACATTTTCTGCCATAAAAATAAAGCAAATACAAAGTTTCTATATTTTGTAGAATCAAAAACAGAAGCATGATAAAAAAACAAAAATACTAACATAGTATAATTTAATCACTGTAAATCCAGTTAAACAATACATACGCACTACCATACCATACACAATGGCTCTGTTTTTTGTTTGGTTTTTTAAAATACTTTTTAAAACATTTTTATGTCTTTTTTTTTTGCTTTTAAAACCCAGGACACTGATCTGTGGCCGTTCCTCAGAGCGCGAGGAGGTGTTGACGTCCCAGAGGGCCGTGCGTCTGTGTGCGTTCCGCCTCGCTGGGTCTGTGGCGCTGAAACCATCACACCACTGAGTCTCAACGCATCCTTCTGTTCACATGCAAGGCATGCCTTTCCATAATGACATTACGGGCTACACCCCACACAGCCCTGCACACAGGCTCACACTCCCATCTGCTCACGCCAAACTCAACACGGCCAGGCCCGAAGGCCGCAGTGTCTGCTGCTGTTCTCCAGCACTTCCGCGCTAATCTAAGTATCTGATAGTCCACACACCTCGTTTCCTTGGTCTAAATTGGCTGCTGACAGTAAGAACCTGTATGTGTTATAGTTAACTGAAGAGTTAAACCTGCAGACACTGCGGCCCTCCAGGACTGGAGTTAAACCTGCAGACACTGCGGCCCTCCCGGACTGGAGTTAAACCTGCAGACACTGCGGCCCTCCAGGACTGGAGTTAAACCTGTAGACACTGCGGCCCTCCAGGACTGGAGTTAAACCTGCAGACACTGTGGCCCTGTTGTATACCGTCTCACCACTAGGACTAGACTAACTGCAGTGTTTTGTATATGAACCAAGCTTCATCTGTTCATTGTTGCATTTGGCCCAAATCATTCAGTCCAACAATCCTCCCCCCCACCAACCTACCCTCCCCCCCTATCGCAGGGGAGACCCAAAAATAAAATAACTTTCCATAACCTTACCTCTCACCTCTATATTAGTTAAACTACGCTACAAAAGCCAATTTCTTTCTACATAAGAAACGGACTGTAAATCAATACAACTCAGGTTCTTTGGTGTGTTATTTAAAGTATATTCGTTTGGCTGTTTGTCCTTTTTTACTTGTTGCCAGCATCTCTGCCTCCTGGCCTGTAGCTTAATTGCTTTTTCAGCTGTTTTGATTCTCCACTTTAAAGCTGCACCCTTCTTTGGTGTCCAAAAAACAAACGTACTCTACCTCTGCTCTACTTCCTCTTCACAATCTCTCCACTTCCCTTTCTCCACTCCCGAAACTCCCACTGAGTTTCCCACCAAACATTTTCCTGGAGGGAAACTGGGAAAATGTTACTCCGACACGAAGCTTTCCCTCCGAAGGAAAAGTGCCCTCTTTCTCACTTCACTCTGATCCTCTGTCCCACATCTCAAACTTTAATCCTGCCTCATCCTACACCTCTACACTTCTCTACTCTCTGTCCCACATCTCAAACTTTAATCCTGCCTCATCCTACACCTCTACACTTCTCTACTCTCTGTCCCACATCTCAAACTTTAATCCTGCCTCATCCTACACCTCTACACTTCTCTACTCTCTGTCCCACATCTCAAACTTTAATCCTGCCTCATCCTACACCTCTACACTTCTCTACTCTCTGTCCCACATCTCAAACTTTAATCCTGCCTCATCCTACGCCTCTACACTCCTCTACTCTCTCATTTCTACAGCAAACCGTTTATTCTGCAGTTTTATCTCACAGACATGCCACACCAATCCTTTGCCTTGGCATGAATGTCTGAAAAAGCAATAACTGATTTAGACTAAAGAACACACCATTTCCCCCGTAAAAGAAAGAAAAAAGATAAGAGAAGTCAAATACAAACAGGTCTCCCACCATTGTCTCTATGACGTCTCAGGTAATCTCCTGATCCAGCCGGCTGATTCTGCTCGGGTTTAAACGGTAACCCTGACAACAGCAACAGTTCTGGTCTGATAGTGAGCCAGGGGGATTATGGGAAAGGCCAGTCCTCCCCTTTGAGTTTGAGCCCTCGGGGGTTTAAACAGACTGTGGCTCACACAAAGCGTTTACACACCTGGGCCTCAGACCCCCGACCTCTTCTCTCTCTCAACACTCACAAACGCTAACCTTTAACTCTCCACCTTTGGACGTTTTCTCCCAAAGGTGAAAGGGGCACACCTGTGTTCACATCAGCACACCTGTGTGTGTGTGTGTGTGTGTGTCTGTGCAGGTGAGCACACACACCACTTTCTGAGTTCTGAGGTCTAAACCTCATCAGACCCCACACTTATTGAACTGTTTGTATATTTGAGGTCCTCCTCCTGGTGAACAGAACCTGCTTGAGTGTTCCTCTGCTCCCAGGAAATGACATACACAACTTCACATGGATTCAGAAGGCACTTGCTACAGGTGGGCATACACTGTATAATTTCCAACACTATACATAATACTCGTGTTGATTATGATGATATATGGCCCTGTGTATCACTCCTGTAATATCAGACATGAGCTGGGAGAATTGGTTTCCATAGCAATGGTATACGTCAGTTCCACGGGAGAAAGGGAGACGCTTGGCTCATTTCTCTTCCAGGACGGCCAGACCACCCCAGTCCCAGTGAACACCACACTGGCTCCATCATCAGCACTGGCAGTTTGTGTGGAAATAGACCCTGGCTCACTGTTTTTAGTGTGCTGGAGCTGGGTGTTTTTGGTAAACTCAGACTGGGGTTACCCTGTGTGTGAGTGTGAGTGTGTGTGTGTGTGTGTGTGTGTGTGAGTGTGTGTGTTTATATGATGGTTTATGTGAATATGGCCCGCCTATAGACAAGTATAACCTACGGTGCCTCAAACAGACACACACACACACACACACACACTCCATGCCGTACACACACACACACACACACACACACTCCATGCCGTACACACACACACACACACACACACACACACACTCCATGCCGTACACACACACACACACACACACACACACTCCCCTCTCTACGCCAGGTTGTTGCTGATATCCAGGGCCTGCTGGTACACCTCGGTCATGTCGTCCAGGTCGTCTCCCAGCAGAGAGAAGCTCCCGTTGTCCCCCGGGGACCCCCTCCGTCCCCCCCTGCCCACCCGGGCCCCCGGGGCCCCGAACGGGCCCATCTGGAGCAGGTCCTGGGCCGAGACGCAGGCCCTGATGCTGGGCCGGGGGGCCGCAGGGGGCCAGTCCGGCATTCCGTCCCGAAACGACAGCCCCACCCCCCCCTCCCCGTCGCCCACGACGACGATGCTGGAGGGCCGGCTCTGGCTCCGTGATAGGCCGTCTCTTGGGGGGGCGGTTTCCCCGGCGACCGGGTGATGATGGCTGTGATTGGTGGAGTACTTCCCGTTGCGCTTCAGGATGCCCTTACGGCCGGACGTCCTCTTGGAGGGGGAGCTGGAGCGGGTGAGGAACGCAGTGGTGGCGCCCCCTAGCAGCTCGGAGGAGTCACTGCGCTCTGGGGAGGAGTAGTACCCAGACTCCCGCTGCTGGCTGTTCTTCAGAATGCCCTTCTTCGGGGGGAGGGCTGGGGGCATTCTGGGAGGCGAGTCTCCCCCCCCACCCTCCTCCTCCCCCGGGCTGGACCCTGAGTCTGGGTCCCGGGGCAGCAGGGTCAGGCCCCGCTCCAGCTCAGCCAGGCTGTGCGCATACCGCTCTGCACTGGGCCGGCTTTTCAGGATCCCCTTTGGCCTTTTCTTCATCCCCACCTTCCCCTCCTCCTCTTCCTCCTCCTCCCCCGCCCCTCCTCCTCCTCCTCGGTGGTTCTCCTTCTTGGGCTTCTTGGGGCGCTGGCGGGAGCAGGTCTGGGGCTCGGGGCGGGCGGGGCGGGGCTCGGGGGCGTGGCTCTGCCAGTCGATGAAGCGCGCCAGCATGGGAGAGCCGGCGCTCCCGGGAACGTCGCGGAACGTCGGCGAGTCGCAGTCGCACACGCTGCTCCTCCAGCCCCAGTTGACCCACCAGTGATGGGCGATGTCCTCCACCGTCGCCCGCCGGTCAGGGTTCACCATCAGCATCCAGCGGATCAGCCCGCGTGCGTCTGCAGGGCACACCAGGGGGCAGTCATGAGCCAGGAACGCCCAAACACACACGATTACACATCATTATCTGAAGCAGATCATTGTGCACTTTGTGTTCGATTAGAGTGAAAACCTACAGGACGGTAGAGCTCCAGGAGCTGGGTTGGGCTGCCCTGCTCTAGCTGTTGAATGAGGTGTGCTGTGTTAGGGTTGGAGTGAAAACCTACAGGACGGTAGATCTCCAGGAGCTGGGTTGGGCAGCCCTGCTCTAGCTGCTGACTGAGGTGTGCAGCAGGTGTTCAGAAGGAGGTGTGCAGAGAAAGTGTTGGACGGACAGGTACCTGAAGATTGGGTCGGTTCGCGGTATTCCCCGTTTGTGATTTGGCGGATGAGGTTTTTGTGGTCTCCTCCATCGAATGGCATGGTTCCGTAGACCAGTGTGTACAGCAGAACTCCCAGAGCCCAGCTGTCTACCTGTGAAAACGACAAACAGCCCCGTCTCTCAGCATCTTTATGTTCATGAAACACACCTTATACGTTTAGAGGACTACTAGTATTATCGTGATGATGATGCTGATGATTGTTATTATTCTTATTGGTCGTGGGTGACGTGGGCCCCCCCCCTTTCACTGCACATTGAGATCATAAAACGCACTCCATAAATGTGGTGTATTTGCAGTGTTATTGATTTTACTCTGTCTATATGTCCTCTCCGACAGCATTGAGCGCTGTTCAGGTGACTCGCGTGTCGGGTCATGCTCAGTGAGCAGGTTTGGGGTTGCGGGTCATGCTCTGTTGGCTCCTGTGCTTGTTGCAGTGGGTGTACGATAATGTCACGATAATGTCAGCAAATCGCATTATCATCACTTAAAACACTAAAGCAGCCGTCCTCTACGGTGGCTCCCTGTTTAGAGCGGCAGACCCAGCCCCCCCCCTCGCGAGGCTCCGCCTCCTGCCTCTGACATGCTGCGCTGGATCTGATAACGAGCGTGAGGCGCTAACGACCCTGGCCCGTCCCGCTGTGCTCCCAGCGCCGGGGAGGGAGACGCAGATGACCTCTTTAACACCGTCCTAGTGGACCATTTCCTCGCCCTCTGCCCGCTGCGGTTGCATAAGGGGAGTTCTCTTAGGAAACGGAGAGGGGGCGTTATGTAAGCCGAGCGGTCAGCGGGGTTAATGAGTCGCCTGCAGAAAGGCACACGGCGTATCCTGCCCGGGGGAGCTGTCGGCGGTTACTGATTGCCCTCCGTCTGGGTGCGACAGTTCGCCGGGTGCCAAAAGTTTCTCCATCAGGCGGGGGGGGGGGGGGTGCAGGAAGTGAGATAGGGTGGCTGAAAGGGCGCAGACTTCCTCCAGGAGAGATTGGCCACAGAGGAGTTTTCTTCTTGATTCAGCTTATTAGGAGATGAGGAGTCTGGTGCAAGTGCTATTGTTGCGTTTTCGTTTTTTTAACGTTAGCGGTAATTTTCTCTCAGTGGGGTTTGGGAATTTTGATTGCAATCAGTCACGCAGGGCTTGAAGCCCATTAAAGATTCTCGGAAGTTAATTGCGGTCGACCATATCAGTTGGGTCTAAAAATAAGAATGTGACTTTTTTTCCTTAAAGGTACAGTTCCTTGAAAACACCTCCAACAAGGGACAAATATTTAACTCCCATTAACCCAACTCAGTAACTCAATGCCATGAAGCAGAACCACAAAAACAAGGGCAGCTGGAGAGACCCAGCTCACCACTGCAAAACACACTGGAGACCAAGTGTATTTAACGTTTTGTTGTTGACTTTTAAAGCATTATCATCCGGCTCTTAAACACTAAGAAAGGTGTCTTTGCCTATATTCTTATATTTAATATTATTATAAATTATGTATTGCTGACAGTTCAAATACATTTTAATAAAAATATTTTTTAATATTCTGTAACGCACCTTGACAAACAGCTCTAAATAAATAAAAAATCACTGTTAATCTGCAGAAAAGATGGTTACTCGTTTGAGTAATCCCATATAAACATAATTACATGGAGAATTCCTGAAACAGTTCCATCTTCATCTTGGATTCTTCCAGTTTCTCTAAAACAAACCTCTGGAACAAAGACACTATTGAGAACCAGTCAGCTCTCTCCTTAATACAGGACAATACTATGAAAAACATGTCCATGGTGTTGTTAGGGTTTGCTGTAATACCAGTGTTAACAGTGTCGATATAAGAGCCATTCAGAGATGTTACACAGAGCTTGTGTTAGCTGTGGTACTGTGCAGTGCTTGTGTTATTATGCAATGTTAATGGTTGCTATGGTGTTTATGCAGCGTTCATGTTATTACACAGTTCCAGTGTTAACTGTGGTGTTATAACACAGTGTTAGTGTGATTACACAGTGTTATTGTGCAGTGTTGGTGTTATTACACAGTGTTATTAGTGTTATTGTGCAGAGTTGGTGTTATTACAGTGTTATTGTGCAGTGTTGGTGTTATTACACAGTGTTATTACAGTGTTATTGTGCAGAGTTGGTGTTATTACACAGTGTTATTACAGTGTTATTGTGCAGTGTTGGTGTTATTACACAGTGTTATTACAGTGTTATTGTGCAGAGTTGGTGTTATTACACAGTGTTATTACAGTGTTATTGTGCAGTGTTGGTGTTATTACAGTGTTATTGTGCAGAGTTGGTGTTATTACACAGTGTTATTACTGTGTTATTGTGCAGAGTTGGTGTTATTACACAATGTTATTACAGTGTTATTACAGTGTTATTGTGCAGAGTTGGTGTTATTACACAGTGTTATTACAGTGTTATTGTGCAAAGTTGGTGTTATTACACAGTGTTATTACAGTGTTATTGTGCAGAGTTGGTGTTATTACAGTGTTATTGTGCAGTGTTTGTGTTATTACACAGTGTTATTACAGTGTTATTGTGCATAGTTGGTGTTATTACAGTGTTATTGTGCAGTGTTGGTGTTATTACACAGTGTTATTACAGTGTTATTGTGCAGAGTTGGTGTTATTACACAGTGTTATTACAGTGTTATTGTGCAGTGTTGGTGTTATTACACAGTGTTATTACAGTGTTATTGTGCAGAGTTGGTGTTATTACACAGTGTTATTACAGTGTTATTGTGCAGTGTTGGTGTTATTACAGTGTTATTGTGCAGAGTTGGTGTTATTACACAGTGTTATTACTGTGTTATTGTGCAGAGTTGGTGTTATTACACAATGTTATTACAGTGTTATTACAGTGTTATTGTGCAGAGTTGGTGTTATTACACAGTGTTATTACAGTGTTATTGTGCAAAGTTGGTGTTATTACACAGTGTTATTACAGTGTTATTGTGCAGAGTTGGTGTTATTACAGTGTTATTGTGCAGTGTTTGTGTTATTACACAGTGTTATTACAGTGTTATTGTGCATAGTTGCTGGGCTGTACCTCTGGGCCGTGGTAGGGTCTTCCGTTGACGATCTCGGGCGAGGCGTACAGGGGGCTGCCGCAGTAGGTGTGCAGGAGCTTGTCTTTGTGGTAGAGGTTGGAGAGCCCAAAGTCTGCAATCTGCCAACCCCGGGAGACAGAGCGAGAGAGACACTACTGAGTTTAGGGTTAACCCTAACCCTAACCCCTAACCCCTAACCCTAACCCTAACCCTAACCCAAACCCCGAGGGGTTGATGAGCTTCTCACATCACTGCCTGGTCCGTGGCCCATTCGGGAGAGCGCATCCACGCAATATGACCCGTCACTTTAGCGGAATGAGTACAGCCCACCTCACTGATCTCCTGCTACCCAGAACCAGCGGTGGAAAGTCCAGGGTCAGAAGTCCTGCCGTGTGTTTCCTCCACCCAAGAACTCACAGAGATTTCACTAGCTCGTAACTCCTGGCTCAAACTTGCAAATCCGGGCGACTGGAATGAAACGCTGGGGAGGACTTTTACTTCCCAAACCTGGATTGTACACTACCCAGAATCCCCCTGGAATCAGGCCCTTTGAAGAGAAACGTGGCTCACCTTAATGTTGCAGTTTTCATCCAGTAGCACGTTTTCCAGTTTCAAATCCCGGTGTACCACACCATTCTGGAAAAACAAAATACACAACGACATTAGCATTATTCCGTCTGTGCCACCCCATTCTGGGAAGGGCTGAAAGAAACTTCTCGGAAAAACTGAAAAACGGACAGTTTTTTCTTGCTTTGCTGATTGACTGAGTCACTGTGCCGTAATGACCTGCTTGATTGCTGTGAAAAACAGGACGTACAGTAAAACACTGAGGCGCTGAGATTAGCAACGAGCTATTGAACGTCTGACAACCTCCCCTCTTACACCGTGTTCATGATGTCATCAACCACTCCATCTGAACATGCGTGTGTGTCACATGAACGTCATGTAACCGTTCTTCTAACGGGTTCTCCACAGCGGAACCGCTCACACTGTGTTCATAACGGGTTCTCCACTGTGGAACCGTTAGTGCTGTGTTTATAACGGGTTCTCCACTGTGGAACCACTCGTGCTGTGTTTATAACGGGTTCTCCACTGTGGAACCACTCGTGCTGTGTTTATAACGGGTTCTCCACTGTGGAACTGCTCACACTGTGTTTATAACGGGTTCTCCACTGTGGAACCACTCGTGCTGTGTTTATAACGGGTTCTCCACTGTGGAACTGCTCACACTGTGTTTATAACGGGTTCTCCACTGTGGAACCGCTCACACTGTGTTTATAAATGGTTCTCCACTGTGGAACCGCTCACACTGTGTTTATAACGGGTTCTCCACAGCGGATGCACATGTTTGTGCAGGAAAAGACTGAGACAGATGAACATTCTCACAACACTATGGTGTGTTTACTGAGCTCTCTCTCCTGCTCTATCTTTCTCCCCCTCTCTCTCTCTCTCTCTCTCTCCCCCTGTCTCTCTCTCTCTCTCTCTCTCTCTCTCTCTCTCTCCCTCTCTCTCTCTCTCTCTCTCTCTCTCTCTCTCTCTCCCCCTGTCTCTCTCTCTCTCTCTCTCTCTCTCTCTCTCTCGCTCCCTCTCTCTCTCTCTCTCTCTCTCTCTCTCTCTCTCTCCCTGCATTCTCTCCTCCGCCCATCTCCCCCTGTGACTCATCTCTCCACCCTGAGTAGCAGCTGCCACGACAACCAGGTTTCCCCAGCTGCAGATGACATCACCGTCTTTCCAGATGTGCAGACAGTGGACAAGCCCTCGAGTTATAGTACGGTGGGAGGGCATAGTGGGAGGGGGAGGGGGAGGGGGGAGCTTGTAGAAATCTGGGACTCACTCTGTTCATGTGTAGTGTAGTGGTTACTGTAGAGTGTCTGTGTTCATGTGTAGTGTAGTTGTTACTGTAGAGTGTCTGTGTTCATGTGTAGTGTAATGGTTACTGTAGAGTGTCTTTGTTCATGTGTAGTGTAATGGTTACTGTAGAGTGTCTTTGTTCATGTGTAGTGTAATGGTTACTGTAGAGTGTCTGTGTTCATGTGTAGTGTAGTGGTTAGGTAACCGGGCGTGGCAAACTCCAGGATAGCAGGTTTGACTCTTGGCTTTGCCACTGTAGACATGAGCAAGGTGCTTAACCTTAATTACTTCTGCAAATACCTTCAGAATATAAACATACACGCTCCAAAAAAGGTTTTGGCACAGGGAAACTCACACTTACTCACGCTCCAAAGCCACCAAAGTGGTATTTATTTAACCGTCTGTTGGTCAAAATGCGAACCGCTACAACAGTTAAATAAATATCGCTCTGCTCCTGCAGTGTGTGTGTTCTCATTCTGTAATTACTGTGGTACATAACTGGCTGTGTGAATGGTGTGTGTGTGTAATAATCGTGAGCTACCATTATCGGAACCCGTGTTCGCATCACTGTGAGCTGTTAGCATCAGTGTGAGACAGGCTAGAGTCAAAATGAGCCATATTAGCATTGAAGTGAGTACACACTTGCCTTGTGACAGTGGTGGAGCAGTGAGGACACTTGCCTTGTGACAGTGGTGGAGCAGTGAGGACACTTGCCTTGTGACAGTGGTGTAGCAGTGGGCACACACTTGCCTTGTGACAGTGGTGGAGCAGTGAGGACACTTGCCTTGTGACAGTGGTGGAGCAGTGGGCACACACTTGCCTTGTGACAGTGGTGTAGCAGTGGGCACACACTTGCCTTGTGACAGTGGTGTAGCAGTGGGCACACACTTGCCTTGTGACAGTGGTGGAGCAGTGGGCACACACTTGCCTTGTGACAGTGGTGGAGCAGTGGGCACACACTTGCCTTGTGACAGTGGTGTAGCAGTGGGCACACACTTGCCTTGTGACAGTGGTGTAGCAGTGGGCACACACTTGCCTTGTGACAGTGGTGGAGCAGTGGGCACACACTTGCCTTGTGACAGTGGTGTAGCAGTGGGCACACACTTGCCTTGTGACAGTGGTGGAGCAGTGGGCACACACTTGCCTTGTGACAGTGGTGGAGCAGTGGGCACACACTTGCCTTGTGACAGTGGTGTAGCAGTGGGCACACACTTGCCTTGTGACAGTGGTGTAGCAGTGGGCACACACTTGCCTTGTGACAGTGGTGGAGCAGTGGGCACACACTTGCCTTGTGACAGTGGTGGAGCAGTGGGCACACACTTGCCTTGTGACAGTGGTGCACGGCGGAGACGATCTGTCTGAAGAAGTGTCTAGTCTCCCGCTCGGTCAGACGCCGCCGTTCACTGATGTAGTCGTACAGCTCGCCCTTGCTGGCGTACTCCATGACGATCACGATCTTATCCTTGTTCTCGAACACTGGGGGGAGATAGGGGAGGGGTTAGGACTAGCCCAAAGGCACTGACTCACACTGGAACACACCAGTAGTTTGTGGGTTTAACTTAGTTACATTTTAAGGTTTCATAAAGTTGTTATAGGGCGCCAGAACAAATATACAAATATAACATGCATGTTTTTTTCTCTCTCACTCACACACACACACACACACACTCACACACACTCACTCACACTCACTCACACTCACTCACTCACACACACATACACACACACACAGGGTTCCAACCACTGGCCCTTTCTTAGCCTTTGAGGTTTAATTTTAGAAACGGGGGAATCTCCCGTGAGTGTGTCCCGCCCAGGCTGCTGTGGAACTCACACAGCTCAACCACGACCCTGCCCTATGACATCACTTCCTCCAAAAGCACTTTCGCCTGGATCAAAACAGAAACGGCGATCTGTAAAAAGTCTCAAATAAAATCAAATGTTACTTAATTGTTGTTGCTGAAGTAGACAACAAACTGTTTTTATTTGTGAAGAAAGCTCTTGGTGAAACTACAGGAGGAATGTTGACTGTCAGCTGTCTGAGTGGGAGTCACGGGAGCAGAATGGGAATGCAGGTGGAATCAGGGCGAGAGACAGTGGAGAGAGAGAGAGAGAGAGAGAGAGAGAGAGAGAGAGAGAGCCAGAGAGACAGGGGAAAAGGGAGGGAGAGAAAGATTTTATTTACAGATTTAGAATGTGGGACCAAGGCCAAGCAAAACACAAAGAGGAGAGTGTCAGAAGAAGAGAGGGAATGAGAGAGAAGGAAAGAGACAGAAAGAGTGTGGAAGAGAGGGAATGAGAGAGAGAATGAGAGAGAGAGAGAGAGGGCACAGGAGGTCTGCTGCAGTATCAGCAGGTCAGAGAAGGTGGCAGCTCCCCCACACATTCCCCACCTCCACACCCCACTGGAGCTGAGTTCAGCAGCCTCAACTGCCCTTCTGCTGCCTACACTCCACCCTACACACTATACTCTGTGCACTGCCTCCTACTGCACACTGTGTACTGCACACTGCACACTGTGTACTGCACACTGCGCATTGTGCACTGTGATCAGCACCCTGGGTGCTCCCTACGGGCCTGGAGTGAACTGTCTGTCCTTAACTCCAGTCTGGATTCAGTCATTACGCCCCTGACTGCTCCGCACCACACACAGCACGCCGTTTGTTTGCTCATTTCCTTTGATGACCTGATGTGGTCTGCACCTTCAGCAGTGTGGGTGTACACACACACACACACACACACAGTAAAGGAGAGAGTTAGTTCCTCTCTTCCTCTTTAATGGATGAACCCAAGACATGCCAAGGCTTCTTATCCTGTAAACAAAAGCAGGATTACAGCGTTCGCCCCGGAATACTCCCAAATCTGGCTGAAGGATAAAGAGCTGTTCTGGGTTTTACTCAGTGCAGTTATCCAGCTAACTCAGTAGTCCTGCTTTCTGGTTTTACTCAGTGCAGTTATCCAGCTAACTCAGTAGTCCTGCTTTGTGGGTTTTACTCAATGCAGTATCCAGCTAACTCAGTAGTCCTGCTTTGTGGGTTTTACTTGGTGCAGTTATCCAGCTAACTCGGTAATCCTGCTTTGTGGGTTTTACTCAATGCAGTTATCCAGCTATCTCAGTAATCCTGCTTTGTGGGTTTTACTCAATGCAGTTATCCAGCTAACTCAGTAATCCTGCTTTGTGGGTTTTACTCAGTGCAGTTATCCAGCTAACTCAGTAATCCTGCTTTGTGGGTTTTACTCAGTGCAGTTATCCAGCTAACTCAGTAACCCTGCTTTGTGGGTTTTACTCAGTGCAGTTGTCCAGCTAACTCGGTAATCCTGATTTGTGGGTTTTACTCAATGCAGTTATCCAGCTAACTCAGTAATCCTGCCTTTGTGGGTTTTACTCAGTGCAGTTATCCAGCTAACTCAGTAATCCTGCTTTGTGGGTTTTACTCAGTGCAGTTATCAGCTAACTCAGTAATCCTGCTTTGTGGGTTTTACTCAGTGCAGTTATGTGGGATCTGTGTCACATGATCTGGGGCTTCCCGAGTCAGCTGCCTTGCTGACTCTCTCCTCCCCGTCCAATGAGAGCAGGGCAGAGTGTGTTGCCATGGCAGCGCTGCAGTAGCAGGTTACTGTAGTTGATGCTGTTGTGACTGACAGATGGCTGACCTGCTCTCTCTCTCTCTCTCCCCTCTCTCCCTCTCTCTTTCTCCCCCCTCTCTCTCCCTCTCCCCAGAAAGGTCTGTTTCCCAGCAACTCGTTTGGCACGAACAGGGTGCAGACAACCAGTACCAGAAAAACACACTTGTTTGTGAGGTCACTTCCTGCGGTTTCCTGTGTTATGAAAACACTGGTACACGGGCAGCAGGTGAGGGAGCTACCTGTGTTTAGCCCAAAGGCAGAATCCTGTCTGTTTATTATGATACGCCACCATGGCAGCACCTGGAGTGCACAGGTAGCACACAAACACTGTCCAATCAGCAGCCTGCACATAACCAGCACTCAAACATTGTCCAATCAGCAGCCTGCCACATAACCAGCACTCAAACATTGTCCAATCAGCAGCCTCCATCAGCCAGATACTGTGGACAAGCAACGGGTTGCAGCCAATCAGGTGAAGAGTGAAGGCAGGCAGTGTTGTGGTTCAGGCAGTCAGTGCTGTGTATTGAAGGTGTTGTGGCTCAGGCAGTCAGTGCTGTGTGTTGAAGGTGTTGTGGCTGTGGCAGTCAGTGCTGTGTTGAAGGTGTTGTGGCTGTGGCAGTCAGTGCTGTGTTGAAGGTGTTGTGGCTGTGGCAGTCAGTGCTGTGTTGAAGGTGTTGTGGCTGTGGCAGTCAGTGCTGTGTTGAAGGTGTTGTGGCTCGGGCAGAGGGTGCTGTGTTGAAGGTGTTGTGGCTGTGGCAGTGGAAGTCAGCGCTGAAGTCAGTACAGAAGCTGTACTCGCCGCTGGGTTTGAGATCCATTTTACTTTCAGTTTTGATGTTTCCATTTTCATTTTTACTGTTACAGTGTGGAACGACTTGATAATCTTTACTGCTACACCCAAGGATGGGCTGAAGAAATACACAGACAAAAAAACGCCTGAATGAAATGCATCTGAAGTGTAATCAAAATGGTGGCAGCCTACAGCAGGTTTGCTTTGCAGTTACACAGAGTTACACTCCACATAAAGAACAGGCCAGCACTGCACTGCAAGGCAAATTACATCCGCGGAACATAAATCAGACAAACATTTCATACACATGTTTCTGCATCGCTGTTCTGGATTTAGGAGCGTGTGGTTAATAAGACACGGGCCGCGCGTTTGAAGCCAACATGCATTCCCTCCTTCAGGAATGTGGGAGAGAAAGGGAAGGGGGGGAGTACATCTGTTACGGATTTGCTCCGCGGGGGGGGTTCTGTGCGGGGGGGGTTCTGTGGGGGGGGGTTCTGTGGGGGGGGGTTTTAATGCGGATGCCAGATACACACATCCGCGTCTGCAGGGCTCTGTTCCCAGTGCATTCTGGGAGGAGTCCAAACCCAGGACAGTCAATGCATAAAGCAGGACGATCCCAAACCACTCTGCACTGGAGGGGGGGGGGGGGGGGGGGCTCAGACAGGGACCAGCACCCACGAGAAACAGCCACGTCCTTCCCCGAAACGTTATCTACGGGGTGAAAGGGTGGGGTTGGGGTGGGGGATCCCCAGAGTTCTCTCTGTCTGGTAGACTTGCAGTGGTAACGTACTGTTATGGCTGTAAGAGCTGTTGATGTTGTTGGCATGTAGTTTGGATGGTGGTTAATTGAATATTGGGCTTTTGCAGGTTGGACTTTGAATATAAACACAGTCTGTTCCCTGATCAGCAGTGTGTGCGCGAGGGTTCGACAGCTCGACAGAGCGATAGCACGATAGCACGTTAGCCCTGACACTGCAGAGACACGTGGGCTTCACCTGCTAACACCTGAAGAATGTGCACACTGTAGCACTACGGATCTGTAACGAGCTCACTTAGTGCAGAGGAGGGTGGGGTGATCAGATAGGTGGGGTAGGGTGAGAGTGTTAGGGTGCGGTGTCTGTTGGTGGTATGGGCACGGACTGACCTTCGTAGATGGAGATGATGTGGGGGTGTGTAGGGTGGGTTAGGGTTAGAGTGTGTTGGTGTGGGTGGTGTTGGGTGGTGTTGGGGTGGAGACTGACCTTCATAGATGGAGATGATGTGGGGGTGTCGGAGGGAGGACATGATCTCGATCTCCCGGCGGATGTGCACCATGTCCTGCTCGTCCTTTATCTTCTCCTTACGGATCGACTTAATCGCCACCTGGAACAACAACACCAACAACAACACCCGTTTAATCACCCGGGGTTTACACAACATTTATATACAACATCTTTATATCTCTGGCAATATTGCTGGATCATAGGACATTTTCAATGATGCAGTTTAGAAATGGCTTCCACACACTAGTGTATTAGACACATGAGGGTGGAGTTTGTGGGTGTCTTCCGCCTGGAGATGACACTGAGATGACACAGTGGAGCCCTGGGTTCAGGCCCCTTGGCTCCTCAGGAGATGAGTCAGGGCTCTCAGTGTAACGCGGTGATTTCAGAGCTTAAAAAAGCCTCATTACAGAGCAACAGAGCCTGAGGTCCGCTTTCACCAGAACCGGATCCGCGTGGCATATCCCTCTCACTTCCTTATGTGGCTTTTCACTCCGTGTGCTGAAACACGTGTGATCTTTCACTCTGTGTTCTGAAACACGTGTGATCTTTCACTCCGTGTGCTGAAACATGCGTGATCTTTCACTCCGTGTGCTGAAACACGTGTGATCCTTCACTCCGTGTGCTGAAACACGCGTGATCTTTCACTCCGTGTGCTGAAACACGTGTGATCTTTCACTCCGTGTGCTGAAACACGCGTGATCTTTCACTCCGTGTTCTTACTCAGCGTGTCTCCCCGTTCAGGCGGAGTCAGGATAGGGCGATGACAAGCAACAACCGTCAGAAACATGTTTTATCACCAGAGGACACGGCGTGCTCCCTGCTCCCTCCGGGCTGTGACAGAAGAGCGGTATTATTAGCGGTTCCACCTCTGCCAAGCACAGACGGTGTTCAGAAATCATAAATAACCCTGCTGACCTGGGACACAGTTCCTCATGAAA